>NW_026294402.1:59024064-59154064 GCF_007827085.1 Peromyscus californicus insignis
GGAGGAGGAGGAGGTGATAGTGGAGGAGGAGGTGATAGTGGAGGAGGAGGTGATGATAGTGGAGGAGGAGGTGATAGTGGAGGAGGAGGAGGTGATAGTGGAGGAGGAGGTGATAGTGGAGGAGGAGGTGATAGTGGAGGAGGAGGTGATAGTGGAGGAGGAGGAGGTGATAGTGGAGGAGGAGGTGATGATAGTGGAGGAGGAGGTGATGATAGTGGAGGAGGTGATAGTGGAGGAGGAGGTGATAGTGGAGGAGGAGGTGATAGTGGAGGAGGAGGAGGTGATAGTGGAGGAGGCAGGTGATAGTGGAGGAGGAGGTGATAGTGGAGGAGGAGGTGATAGTGGAGGAGGAGGTGATAGTGGAGGAGGAGGTGATAGTGGAGGAGGAGGTGATAGTGGAGGAGGAGGAGGTGATAGTGGAGGAGGAGGAGGTGATACTGGAGGAGGAGGTGATAGTGGAGGAGGAGGAGGTGATAGTGGAGGAGGAGGAGGTGATAGTGGAGGAGGAGGAGGGTGATAGTGGAGGAGGAGGAGGTGATAGTGGAGGAGGAGGGGGTGATAGTGGAGGAGGAGGTGATAGTGGAGGAGGAGGTGATAGTGGAGGAGGAGGAGGTGATAGTGGAGGAGGAGGTGATAGTGGAGGAGGAGGTGATAGTGGAGGAGGAGGTGATAGTGGAGGAGGAGGAGGTGATAGTGGAGGAGGAGGAGGTGATAGTGGAGGAGGAGGAGGTGATAGTGGAGGAGGAGGTGATAGTGGAGGAGGAGGAGGAGGTGATAGTGGAGGAGGAGGGGGTGATAGTGGAGGAGGAGGAGGTGATAGAGGAGGAGGAGGTGATAGTGGAGGAGGAGGTGATAGTGGAGGAGGAGGTGATAGAGGAGGAGGAGGAGGAGGGGGTGATAGTGGAGGAGGAGGAGGTGATAGTGGAGGAGGAGGTGACAGTGGAGGAGGAGGAGGTGATAGAGGAGGAGGAGGTGATAGTGGAGGAGGAGGTGATAGTGGAGGAGGAGGTGATAGAGGAGGAGGAGGAGGTGATAGTGGTGGAGGAGGTGATAGAGGAGGAGGAGGAGGTGACAGTGGAGGAGGAGGAGGTGATAGAGGAGGAGGAGGTGATAGTGGAGGAGGAGGAGGTGATAGTGGAGGAGGAGGAGGTGACAGTAGAAGAGGAGGGTTGGGGATGTGCACTGACTATAAGACCCTGACATATCATTTTAAGCATAGTTGAAAATAGACAATTTTGAGAGCAGTGAGGCTTAGGAAACTCTGTCTGTTCTTGGAGTTGACTTAGTTTGGCCGAGTGCAGAATTGGGAGGGTGAGACTTTGTTCCTAATTAGCTGTGGCTTTAGACAGCTGGTTGTTACATAGTATGAAGGTTTTTTCAGGGATGGAGAGAAGGCTCAGTGAGTAAAGGGCTTACCACACAAACATGAGGCCCCGAGTCTGGGTCCCTAGCTCCCAGGTAAAAGCTGGGAGCATCAGTGCACACCTGCAATCCTTGTGCTGAAGATTGTAGCCTTGTGTAGAGCCAAGAAGATCTCTGGGGCTTTACGGCCCCAGCCTCACTGATTTAGTGAGTTCCATATTCAGTGAGAGATTCTGTCTCAAAAAATGAGGTGGAAGGGCTGAAGAGATAGCTCAGCAATTAAGAGCATTTGCTGCTTTTCCAGAGGACCCGAGTTTGAGTCCCAGCCCCCATGTCAGCATACAACAGCCAGGTCCAGGGGATCTAATATCCTGTGCTGGCTACCCATGTGGATACACACACACAGATACATATATACATAAATAAATAAAATAAGGTGGAGAGTGATCAAGGAAGATGCTAGATGTTGCCCTTTGGCCTCCATATTGCATGCACAATTAAATTTACACACACACACACACACACACACACAGGATTTTTCTTTCTCCATGATGAAACAGCAACAAAACAGAGAGAAATGTATTCTGGACCAAAGATCTAAGAGAAATCTGACCTGGGCTTCGGAGAAGGGGACAACAGAAATACTGTTCTCTACCAGGATGGTTGCAATCTCCCCTTCCAGATCACCGATTCTCCCTAAAACACGCACAAAGTGTCCATTTGGATACACTGATGTTGTCTCCCAGGAATCAATTCGCACAACCACCCTGAAGTCCTATACAAAGGGAAAAAAAAATACAGTGTGAGCCAAAGCTAGAGGTAAGTGGTTCAATTTGAAGCAGCAAACTAACCAGATAAACAGTACAGAGACAAAGACAGGCCAGTTTGCAAACAGTGGCTCGCAGGAGCTTATTTTTGCTTTCTGGTTTTTCTTGCCACTCTTCTGAATGGCCAGATGGTATACAAATGCTTGGCCAATGCTTTGAAGGGAGGCATTACCTCTCTCCTTCAAACAATTGGGACAGAAATTTTAGTCCGTTAAAGAAAGCCAATTCTAACACATTTTAGTTAACACTTGAAACACAAGGGGTACAACCCAATAATGTAGGGTCTTAATTAAGTTTTAAAACAATAGTCTTGGGAACTGGAGAGATGGCTCAGTGGTTACAAGCATCTCTATCAGAGGACCTGGGTTTTTCCCTAGCACCCACATCAGGCAGCTCACAATCCCCTATAACTCCAATGCCAGGAGACCTGACACCCACTTCTGGCTTGTTGGGCACCTGCATTCATGTGTACACATTCACACACATGTGATTAAAAATAAAATAAGTCTTAATAAATAAATTAAACAAACAAACAAACAAATAAATAAATAAATAAATAAATAAAACAGTCTCAATTTCTAGTGTGGGAATTACTTTCTAATTTCTTTTTAGTCTTAAGATGCTCCTTGGCAGGAAAGACGATATCCATATAAGCTGGACCTCTCCACTGCCCAGAAACTCCAGACACCCTGGAAATGGCAAGAGCAATAGTCCTAACTGGCTTGAGAGTCTGCAGAAAGCTTTCAGAGGCAAAGGTATAATGACCAGAAACGGGCTGGGAACATTCGACTTTAGTCTCATTTACAAACTGGAAAACACTAGGCAAAGTAAGTTAGGAATTGCCTCCACTCTCTGCACCAAGTAGAGTTAGTATCTGTCCTTCTTGCTCATGCCTTCTCTCTGGCACTCCAGTCCTACACAGATAATCGATCCGTGAAGTCTACTATATCATCCCTGCAGGACGCTCGGATCATATTTCTGTATCTTTCCCTGGAAGGAAGCTTGTTAGTGTTGGCAAACTGTATGTATTGAAAGTTTCTGGGTTGGACAGCAGGATAATGTATGTTCACTCAGCTTGTCCTACACAGCTCTTTCTAGGACAACTTCTCTCTGGCCTTCATTTATTAACCATGGACTACTTAAAGGATGGTTCTTATATATTTAGAATGTTTAAAAACAGTATCTCAGAGTGCCAGATACCATCAATAATTTATTTTCTCTTATTCAAAGGAATTAACAATGCTTCTTGGTGCTGTTCAAAAGCCAGCAAAAACAGAGGTTGAACAGTGTGCCGCAGGAGCTACCTGGAGGGCCTCTGCTTGCTGAGTGCTGATGCGGATTTTGGGGATTCTGTAATCCCAGGGTGTGACTAGGATCTTCTGAGCATTTTTGCCCTGATACTGGACCTCTTCTTTGGATGGAAATGTCACCACATAATCTCGCCAGTTCTTTTGAAGGATGCCCACTACTCGACCTTCAGGAAGACAGAACATAACAGCACTGACTGGTTAGTTGTCTCTCGGGATGTGAGAGCACGGGAGCAAGGGAGTGAGCGGTGCATTTCCCGCTCTCAGGCTCATCCACACAGCCCAGAGGAGTTTAAAGACCCGCCTTCCTAGCACTTTAAACGTGAATTACCTCCCCTGAGACAGTTTCTCTGTGTAATAGCCCTAGCTGTCCTGAAGTTCGCTCTGTAGACCAGGCTGTCCTCAAACTCACAGAGATCTGCCTGCTTCTGCCTCCTGAGCGCTGGGATTAAAGTCGTGCACCACCACCACCTGGCTAAATATGAATTTTTAAAAAAGAAGAATAACTTTAAAAAATTGTCAGCTGGGGGTAGTAGTTCACACCTTTAATCCCAGCACTAGGGAGGTGGAGGCAGGAGGATCTCTGTGAGTTCCAGGACAGTCTGGTCTACAGAGTGAGTTCCAGGACAGCCAGGGCCGATATACAGAGAAACCCTGTCTCAAACAAAACAACAACAACAACCATCATCAGCACTTCCTTTCTCTGCAGAGCCCAGCATGACACTGGACTCTGTCCCATCTTCTCTTCTGCCTCGGGATTTGGTACCTTGGGCAAAGCCAATGGTTTTCACTCCTGACTGACTTATTTATTCACTGTTTGCTTTGGTTTTTTTTTTGAATAAATCTGGCTATCTTGGAACTCATTATGGAAACCAGACTGGCCTTGAACCCCATCAGAACTCTGCTTCTCAAATGCTAGTTAAAGGCATGTGCCACCATGCCCAGCTCTGTTCAATGTTTTTTTGGGACATCTCACTTGTCTTTTGTTTGTTTTTTGAGACAAGGTCTCTCTATGTAACCCTGGCTGTCCTGGAACTCACTCTGTAGACCAGGCTGGCCTCGAACTCAGATCCACCTGCCTCTGCCTCCCAATGCTGGGATTGAAGGTGTGCGCCTCCATGCCTGGCTTTTCACTTGTCTTTAACCCTTGCCCTCTGCTATGAGCTTCCATGGGCACCTGTGTTCTCTCAACACTCCACTCACTTGGTCCAGTGGACACAGCAAAGAACACATATCCTAAGTCTACCTCACAGCACTGAAGCCAAGAAAAGACAAGCACAGTAGCTACCAGTACTTTTTCTTTTCTTTCACAATTTTTCTCGTGTGTGTGTGTGTGTGTGTGTGTGTGTGTGTGTGTGTGTGTGTGTGTGTGTGTGTGTATGTGTTCAGATGTCTTCCTTTGGGAACTAATAACCTGAACTTTTGAGATGAAGTCTCTTATTGGCCTGAAGCCCCACCTTAGGCTAAGCTGGCTGGCCAGGAAGTCCCAGGGATCCTCCTGTCTCCACCTCCCCAGTGCTGTGATTACAAGCATGTGCCACTATGCCTGTTTTACAAACGTGTGGTTTCAGTAACGAACTCAGCTCCTCCTCATTGCATGCACCTGCTAACCCAGCCGTCTGCCGGTCAACTCCCTTTTTGAAGGGCTACGGAGAGAGTGCTGAGACGTTGATGTGATGGTCTTGCCACAGGGTACCTGAGAGAGGCCTGACCCTACAGAGGTGTGGTGCAAGCTTGGGGAGTCGCTAGATTCAGGCCATATGCCACAGTTAGAGCCGACAGGATCTGTGGATGTGTGGAAAAAAAAAATAGTCTAAGACAATTGTAGTCTTTTGGGTGGCCCAAGTAAGAATGAGTTTTCAGTTTACTGAGATGAGGAATGCTGCAGGGAAAGCGGGCCTGGGGCAGAAGTCAGGAGTCTCCTGAGGCATCTTTAGGCTGGATATCCACTGGACATTCAGGGGAAGACACCATAAAGGCAACTGGAGGTAAAGAAACTGGCTGGAGACACAGGTCAAAGACTGAACAGTCTAGAAGGTGCATGGAACAGGAAATCCGGAGCAGAGCACTGCATGCCCACAAAGCAGTAGGAAGAGAAGATCCGGAAGAGAAGCGGAGATGGGCAGCCAGGAGGGCAGCAGGGTGAGGGAGCCTGGGCTCCTGGAGTCCACAGAGCAGCACACTCATGAGTGGTTCACACGCTATGACAACGGGCACAAGGAAGTGACCCGCATTTGGGCAGGAGGGCCCTGTGGAAATGGATACAAGTAGATGTAGAGGAGTAGAGAGGAGAGTCAGACCGCATGTGAGCGAGACCCTTCAGAAAGCAAGGAGAGAGAATGTGGAGGAAAACAGCATCACAAACTGAGGCAGAGAAAAGAGGCGGTAGCTGGAAACCACACAATGCCCAGAAGGGCTTTTTGTTTCTTCAGGTACTGAAGAAGTTAAAATAAACCTGCAGAGGGGCCAGGTACGGTGCTGTATACTTATAATCCTAGTGCTGTGGAGGTGGAGACAGGAGGATCAAGGTCATCCTTGAACAGTGAGTTTGAGGCCAGCCTGGGCTACATGAGACCCCGTCTCAAAAGAAGCAAAACCAGCCGGGCGATGGTGGCGCACGCCTTTCATTCCAGCACTCGGGAGGCAGAGGCAGGTGGATCTCTGAGTTCCAGGCCAGCCTGGTCTACAGAGCAAGCTCTAGGTCATCCAAACAAGAGAAACCCTGTCTTGAAAAACAAAACAACAACAACAAAACCAACAAACAGAAATAAGCAAAACAAGTAAATCAACCTGTGGAGGAACTGAGGGTGGATAAGGGGTGGAGCGCATGTTCAGCATGTCTGAGGTCCTAGGTTCAATCCCCACCATTAAAACCAACAATGACAATGAAATAGATCGCAGAGAGGGGAAGCTGATGATGTGGAGACCACATGTTATTTTCCTAACAGCAATGCTTTGTAGTCTTACAAATCACTAGAGGAGCAGACTGCAAGTTGTTCTCATCACACATACACAAGGAGGATGAGGTGGCTAGAGAGAGAGCTTGGTGAATAAAAGCACTGCCACACAAGTATGAGGACCTGAGTTCGAATCCCCAGAACTCATGTAAGGCCAGGTAGCCTTCTTCAACAGGCAGAAGCAGAACATTAGAGGCTGTTCTCTGACTTCTACATGCATGCCATAGCATGCGTACCAGCACTCATGATCATGAACACACAGGCACATCATATACATGAAAAGATCATTTTTAGAGGCTGGAGAGAATGCTCAGTGGTTAAGAGCACTGGCTGCTCTTACAGAGGACCTGGGTTTAATTCCCAGCACCCACATGGTGGCTCACAACCATTTATAATCCCAATTCCAGGGCATCCAATACCTATTCTAGCCTCAGTGGGCACCAGATAATCACAGACATACATGCACCGGCAAAGTGCTCCTACACATAAATAAAAGATTACTTTTTAAAAACATGATATGTGAGGTGATACATATGTTAATTAGCTGGATTAAGCCATTCAACAACGTCTACCTCTATCAAAACATCACAGTACACCCAATGAACACATACAATTTCCATTAAACAAACAAACTCCGGGCAGGATCGTGCTTCCCGGTGGCTCACCTGTGGGCATGGGCTCGCTTGGGGACTCGCCTGAGGCCTTGTCTTCACTGTCGTTCTCACACAGGGCAGCAGTTCTTCCTTTCCACTCGTTTTTGGGGAGCAGCTCCACCACCACCACATCTCCATGGATGGAGCGGTTCCGAGCCTTCGTACCATGGATGAGGATGTCACTGAGCAAGCCTGTGTGTGCAGCACAGAGAAGCCGAGTCAACGGCTGCCACACCAGGAGCCATTTCAGACGGCCTGTGCCTCAGGTCCAATCAGCACACTGCTGGGGCTGGAGAGACGGCTCAGAGGGTGGAGCGCTCGCCACACAAGCATGAGGATCTGAATTGGATCTCCGGCAACCACATAAAAAGCCAGGCGCAGTGGTGCATATCTGCAACCCATGCACTTAGTGGGCTGGAGTCAGGAGGAGCTTGGGAGCCCACTGGCCAGTCTGTCTAGCCAGAGGAGCAAGCTTCACATTCAGTGAGAGATCCTGTCTCAAAATTAAGGTGGAGGAGGCTGGAAAGATGGCTCAGCCTGCCTTGTAAGCATGACAATCTGAGTTCAGAACCCCAGCACTCACATAAAGCCAGTTGTGTGTGCACACGCGTGCGCGCACACACACACACACACACACACACACACACTCCAAACAAATAGAAGTAGAGAACTACACAGGGAGACACTTAACATCAAACCCTGGCCTCCAGAAGTGCATATAATGGTAAGTGCACCTGTGTACCCATGCTCTTTCTCTCTCTCTGTCTCTCTCTCTCTCTCAACCTTGGTTGTCAACTTGACTGCTTCTGAAATCAACTAAAACATAAGCAGTGGGAGAGTCCTGTGAGGGATTTCCTTGATCAGATTATTTGAAGCAGGAAGACCCATCTTACATGTGGGTGGCACTTTCTGGTGGGAGCCCAGATAAAAGGACACGGATTTGCTTTTGCCTGCTGCCTTCACCCAGGATGGCAAGTCCAGCTGTCCTGTTGTTGCAGCATCTCTCACTGGTATCAGAACTAACTTATTCAGGCTTCCAGTGTAGACAGAAGACCATCAGTTCTCCAGGAATCCTCCAGCCTCCAGTGCCAGGACAGGACTGCTGAGACAATCAGCTCATGGATGGAGCAGCGACTGGGTTCTCAGGTCAGGACTGCTGAGACAATCAGCTCATGAATGGAGCAGTGACTGGGTTCTCAGGTCAGGACTGCTGAGACATGGATGGAGCTCATGAAGGGAGCAGCGACTGGGTTCTCAGGCTCTCCAGTGTGAGTCAGATATTGTTGGATTACCTGGACCATGTGTGTAAGCCAATCTAATAATATATACATCTGCTCTTTCAGTTATGTTCCTTTAGAACGAACACACACATACACGCATGCACGCACACACGCACTCCAAAACAAATTTCTTCCTTCAAAGGGGAGTTAAACAGCTTCTTTCTTCTCTTTTTTTCTGTGTAGATCAGGTTGGCCTCAGACTTGTGACCCTTCTGCCTCAGTCCACTGAGCTCTGGGGTTAGAGGTGCCACCATGCTTGGCTTAAACTTCTTGTGTTCTGCAGGTTGGGGGTAAACTAACTACTCCCATGCCACTCTGGATAATGTGCTATACAAGGCCCCCTTCGTCAGTTTCTTTGCTGGCAGCCTCACACGGGGACATAGTACGGAATGACCACTCTTCTCCCTCCCTGCTATTCGGTTTGAGTCCTTCCCTCTCCCATCGCCTCTCAAAGTAGGCATTGCTCTCCTGCATGTCACTGTGAGCCAACACTGGAATTCTGCTCAGTTCTTTCAGGGCCCTGCGTGGCCAAAGGAGCGGTCAGCACGCAGATAAACCACACACCGGGACGCAAACCTGAAGAGGGGCTGGTGAACAAAAGCCCTGGGAGCCGCTCTTACTCGGCCTCCTTCAACCCAGCCACCCATTTTCACCGTCAAGCTTTCTTCTTCCTTTTAGTTTTCGAAATTTCATTCTTTCTTTCCCCCAGTCTGCCTGAAATGTGATCACAGGAGAGCACCCAGAGGCAGAAGAGAGGAATGCTTACATCACAGGCCGGGCTGCAAGCTTAGCTGCACTGGTTAGCAGTGGGGCCTTAGAGAGGCTGCCTCCTTCCCCTGTGTGGCAGTTTAAGCGTACTGGAAGAAACCAGAGACGAGGGCGCCAGCTGCCTGGGAGGGATACTCTAAAATCCACAGCACAGTAAGATCCTGACTATAGTGGGTGACAACCACGTGTAAAACAGAGGCTCTGGAATGTCTGGGGGGACGGCTGTGTCCCCTGTATCCGTGGATATGCATAGTATCACATGCTCATTAAGTTACCTTAATCTGTTTAATTTTTTGAGATAGGGTCTCTCCCTGTAGCCCCGGCTGCCCTGGAACTCTGTTTGTAGACCAGGCTAGCCTTAAACTCCCTGAGAGCCTGCCTCTGCCTTCCAGGTGCTGGGATTAAAGGCGTGCGCCATCATTCCCAGCTTAATTTTTTCTTTAAAGAATTACAAAAAAAGTCAGAAATTATAGACAAATAGCATAAGCAAAGTCCTAGGTTCAATTCCTAGAACTAACTCCCCCCAATTTGTAGACAAAATAAACCTGGGGAAACCCCCTAAAATCCACAAATACCAGTGTACCCAGGGCGGCATGACAATTCAGCTTGCTTTCTTCACCATATAATGTCAGAATTCAAAAAGCAGTATGGAAATGTATGTGGTTGGTACCGAACCTGAGTCTTTACTGCTGGCTCCTTGTAGGCGAACAAAGGCTTCTATCTGAGCTCTGTGTTTGTTGACGTTCAGAATTCCCTAAAATCACAAGCAAAAATCGGTGTGAATTAAGTTCTTTCTTGACCCAGTTTTTAAAAGGTTATGAAAATATCTCCACATTCTTAGCAGACTGTGATCCCTGTCTTCACCATGACAGTCTCCTTTCTTTTCTTTCTTTCTTTCTTTCTTTCTTTCTTTTTTTTTGGTTTTTCGAGACAGGGTTTCTCTGTGTAGCTTTGCGCCTTTCCTGGAACTCACTCAGCCCAGGCTGGCCTCGAACTCACAGAGATCCACCTGCCTCTGCCTCCCGAGTGCTGGGATTAAAGGCATGAGCCACCAACCACCTGGCAATTTCCTTTCTTGAGAGAACATGCTGCTAGCTTGAACTACTCTGCAGCTGCACCAAGGGCAGGGCACGCTCGTTACATACACTACGGCAGGAACTTCAGCATGGCACACTCAAGCTTTGGCCACCACGAGAGACTTCTGATTTGTTTGTTACAAATGCAAAATCCATGCTCGGCCGTGGTGGCACAAACCTTTAATCCCAAAGGTAGGTGGATCTCTATGAGTTCAAGGCCAGCCTGGTCTACAAAGAGAGTTCTAGAACAGCCAGGACTGTTATACAGAGAAACCGTGGCCCGGGGAGGGGGCGGGGGATACAAAATCCTCAGCAGAGTAGTTTTGAATCTTGACTGTGGTGGGCACACAAGACTGCACACAGCTGATGGGAAAACAGGAAATGAATGTGGGTAAAATGATTAAGGCTGAGGAGTTACTTACTGTATCCAAGTCCTTCTCCAAACCCTGACAGCCCCTGGGTTCTGGGTTCTGGGGAATCACAGATGTGATGATGGTCCAGCCACCTCTACGCCCTCATATAAAAATGTATTTTTTTCCCAGTGGCAGAGGGCTACCCCTATACTTGTGTGACACTTGGGCAACTTGGAACTAGACAGTTAAGGACTATGGAAAAATGGCTCCCAAATGGCCCTGAACTGGGCAGCTCTGCTTACTTGAGCCCATCCTGTGGACAGGCTTTGAACTCAGAGCCCTGGAGTGGAAGGCAAGCTGAGAAGAGAAACAAAACCACGCTGCCTGTTACTGACACCTACCCTTCACTGCCGCCCTCACCTGGATGTAGCGTCCAGACTTGATGCCTGCCTCCAGCACTTCCAGGGGAAGGTGTTCTGGGTATTCCTTCCCATGGGTTTCCTGACTTTCACTCTCCCTTTCCCGGCGAGACTGCAGGATGGAGTCACAGAGCTCATGGGCAGCCTTTAAATCCGGCCAGAAGTTGTCCAAGTAATTCTGCATTTGGTAAAGGCACAGAGAAACATGTCTGGATACCGATTCTCCACTCCAGCACTACTACAAAACCAGAGGGCTACGTGAGTAAGAACATTTGCGTGAAGCCCCAGCACCCACATAAAAAGTGTGGCTTGTCTTCAGATATGCCTGTAACCCTGTGTTGAGGGGGTGAGGACTCAGACAGGAGGATTGCTGGGGCTTGCTGGTCAATGATCTACTTTCAGGGTCAGTAAAGAAATTCTCAAGGGAATAAGGTAGAGAGAGAGAGTAATAAAGTAAGACATCCAGTATCCTCCTCTGGTTTCCATGTGTGCACCTGCACATATAGTGAACACCCACACCCCCACACCCACACACCCATACACACACACACACACACACACACACACACACACACACACACACACCAACCAATTTGTTTTTCTATGTATCTCACTTCTGAACATGATGTTCTACAAAGAACAGAGAGGAAAATCTTCTATTATGTATTCTTACCTTCTTACATGTGATTTCAACTCATTTTAAGGCTAAGATACATTCCCTTTTCTCACATTACAAAGGAAAGAGAACATCTTTATGTGGAAGCCAGCATCTCTCTTGTTAATTTCAATCCTGTTTGGACAACTTCCTTTCTTCCCTTCTTCCTCTCAAAAGTTCTGTCCACACCAATGTCAGCGTGGCAACCTTGTTCATGTGCGTGTCACTCAACACACCAATATCAGCATGGCAACTGTTCATGTGTGTGTCACTCAACACACCAACGTCAGCACGGTGAGTCTGTTCATGTGTCACTCAATACACCAACATCAGCACGGTGAGTCTGTTCGTGTGTCACTCAACACACCAACGTCAGCATGGCAACTGTTCATGTGTGTGTCACTCAACATACCAACGTCAGCATGGCGACTCTGTTCACGTGTCACTCAACACACCAACATTAGCATGGCAACTCTGTTCATGTGTGTGTCACTCAACACACCAATGTCAGCACTGCGACTCTGTTCGTGTGTCACTCAACACACCAACGTCAGCATGGCAACTCTGTTCGTGTGTCACTCAACACACCAACGTCAGCATGACAATTCTGTTCATGTGTGTCAGTCAACACATCAATGTCAGCATGGCAACTCTGTTCATGTGTGTCAGTCAACACATCAATGTCAGCATGGCAACTCTGTTCATGTGTGTGTCACTCAACACACCAATGTCAGCATGGCGACTCTGTTCATGTGTCACTCAACACATCAATGTCAGCATGGCAACTCTGTTTATGTGTGTCAGTCAACACATCAATGTCAGCATGGCAACTCTGTTCATGTGTGTGTCACTCAACACACCAACGTCAGCATGGCAACTCTGTTCATGTGTGTCAGTCAACACATCAATGTCAGCATGGCAACTCTGTTCATGTGTGTCAGTCAACACATCAATGTCAGCATGGCAACTCTGTTCATGTGTCACTCAACACCACTTTTTGTCAGGAAACAACCTCTTCATGAAGAATTTATCATCTTGGTTCTCTGCATCTAACGTCAAGTCCCCGAAGAAAATTCTGTGGTTGCCTCTCACTTGAACTTGACAGTCTCTCTCTTCCTGCCATCACTCACCTCCATGGGCCTTGGTCACACAGTTTGCTCAAGAGCTGCTCTACAAAATAAAACTGTCCTATACTACTGGACTACAAAGAAAAGTAATTCTCAAAAAAGGAGAAAAATGTAATTTTAGTCAACTGTCCTCTGCAGGAACAAGACATGATGTATTGCAACAGAAAAAGCAAGTGACACCGCCATTAATATCTGGCGCCCCTGGAATTCTCCGGCACTCCTGAACACATTTTTATAGCACAGTCAAGAAAATTCTATTGGCAAATCTTTAGCAATACATGCACATGGGAACCCTTATGGAATCTACAATTCAAAATTGAAGCTGGGCGTTCTATAAACTGACAGGGATACTGGAGGCTGCATCTGGGTTTTTGCATCAGAAAATGCAATCATTCAGGAGATTTGATTGGCCAACTGGACAGACAGGCGAGCTATGGAGAGATGAACAGTCAGCCCGATCTCTCAAAAGGTACTTAAGAGATAGAAAGGAGGTGTTGCTATGACAGCCTGAAGCAACTGACACTGATAAAACGACATGACTGTGACCTGATAGCCTCATATAAATAACGCCACATCTCAACTTCCAGTGGCCCTACTCTTCCGCATGCACAATTCCAATGGGAAAAGGGAGGGGTTGCTGACATACAAGACTGGCTTTAAGGGGCTAGGGATGTGGCAGTTGGTAGAATTCTTGCCTAGAATGTGTGATGCCCTGGGTTTGATCTCTAGTACCACATAAACTGAGTTGTGGAGCACACCTGTAATCCTAGCACTTGAAAGTCTTCACTTTCCATGGAAAGATCAGAAGTTCAGGTCATCCTTACCTATCCAGGAAGTCTGAGGTCTATCTGGCATATATGAGGCCTTGGAGGTGGAGCAGATTTTTATATATACATATATAATGTATTCTCTCTCCATATATATATTTTCAACCCCCAATACTAATACACACACACAAGAGAGAGAGAGAGAGAGAGAGAGACAGACAGACAGACAGACAGACAGACAGACAGAGACAGAGGCGAAAGAAAGAAAAAAGAGGAAGATTTTTTTCTGGGTTTTTTGTTTGTTTTTTGAGACAGGGTTTCTCTGTGTAGGCCTGGCTGTCCTGGGACTCACTCTGTAGACCAGGCTGGCCTCGAACTCATAGAGATCTGCCTGCCTCTGACTCCTGAATGCTGGGATTGAAGGCGTGTGCCACTACTGCCTAGCTGGAAGATTGGTTTTAAAATAGTTTGCAACCACGGTGGTGGCCCACGCCTTTAATCCCAGCACCTGGGAGGCAAAGACAGGTGAATCTCTGAGTTCGAGGCCAGTCTTCTACAGAGTGAGTTCCAGGACATCCAGGGCTACACAGAGAAACCCTGTCTTGAAAAACAACAACAACAATCTAACCAACCAACAAAACAAAAAATAGTTTGCCTTTGTGTGTGACAGTCAGAAAAATAATCTGGGAGGCAGTTCAGTATGGTGGCCAAAAACTTTGGCGCCTGAGTCTAGACACCAATCCCAGCTCTACTGTTTTGTAGCAGCTGCCTGTGGGCAGCGTCTCCTGCTTCATTTTTCTTACTAGTAAGATAGGATACTGACCTACCTCATTACGTTGTTGCAAGAACCGAAGGACATAATAGACTTATCTCTATTACTATTAAGTACCATATTTATACTTGCCACAGTAACACGGGAACATTATTGCTAATGAGGAGGAAAGAAAACTACCATTTTGTAGGTAAAAACAAGAGGCCATTAGCTATTTTAGTATTAACTTGCAGCCACTATAATCTGCCACTGTCATCTAGAGGCTGGAGGTATAGGTCAGTGGTAGTGTGTGCTTAGCATGGTGAGGCCCTAGGTTGAATCTCCAGTACACACACACACACACACACACACACACACACACACACACACACACACCCCATAATACACGCCACACATGCAACATGTAACACAAACAGTTTATGGGTAGGTAGCAGAGGCTAACCGGGTTGCTCTTGACTTCTCTGTTACAGTTTCAGGAGTCAGCCTGAATTTTCTAAAGTCAAGGCCACCTGGTCACCAATAATGCTATGGACCATCTTTTTTTTTTTTTTTAAGATTTATTTTATGCATGTGAGTGTTTTGCTTATCTGTATGTATGTGTACCACATGCGTGCTTGGTGCTTGAGGAAGTCAGAAGAGTCAGACAGTTGATTGCCATGTGGGTGCCGGGAACAGAATCAGGTCCTCTGTGAGAACAACAAATGCTCCAAACAACTAAGCCACCTCTCTAGCAATCAACACAGACCATATGAAAACCTCCATTTTATCTCCCCCCCCCCCCCCCCCCCCCCCCCCCCCCCCCCCCCCGCTTTTTTTTTAATGAGACAGGCTCTCACTCTGTATCTTCTGCTGGACTCAAACCTTCAGTGAGCCTCCTGCCTCAGGACTGGCAATCCCATCCCAGTACTGGGATTACAGGTATGGAGCGTACTTTCTCTTATCTGTGTTGCCAAAGGATCTAGACTGTGGCTTTATAGACACTGTTAAGAACTGGACAGTGGTGGCACAGGCCTTTTATCCCAGCACTCAGGAGGCAAAGGCAGAAGGAGCTCTTGAGTTGCATGCCAGCATGGTCTACAGAGTGAGTTCTAGGACAGCTAGAGAAACTCCATCTCGAAAAACCCAAAACAACAACAACAACAACAAACCAAAAACAAAAGAACTGAATGTGTGTGTGTATAGCACTGGAAATACCTTGAAAGAAATTACAAACACGCCTTCTGTTTCACTTCCATACTGCTGAATGGCCTCTTCATCTTCTGTCACCATAACGATGGGCATCCTGTCCCCGCAGTGGTGATAGTACCAAACAGCTGAGTTGTATATGCTCCTGGGACAGCAAAGGGTGGTGAGCATCCCAGGCACAAACACAGCTGCTGTTCAGAATGCCACAACTGGTTCCTATCTGTCATCCTGTGTCCATATAGCTAATCACTCACCCACCCACCCACCCACCCACCCACCCACCCATCCATCCATCCATCCATCCATCCATCCATCCATCCATCCATCCATCCTTTTGTTCTTTCCTCACACAACAAATACTTCCTGAGTATCTACTCTAGATAATTGGGGGCTGGGCTCTCTGTGGGAGACAAAAGGAATCAGAAAGCATCTCCCATCTCTTCTTTCTAGATGTTCAGTCCCCAGAGCAAGTATTTTTACTTCCTGCTTTTGTTTAAAAACTCCAGACTCGGTCACTTGGTAACACTTTCTAATTGGAAGCTGAGCTACAAGGCACGTGGGAAATGACCAGCAACACTATGAAAGATGAGGAACAGTCTCTAGCTAGGAGAAAAGCCAGCTGCAAGCAGCTGAAGTTGGTAAGCTAATAAGACTGAATGGAAATCACATGATATGCCTGGAATCTTCCCCTAGAGAGCTTAAGTCTGGGTCTGAAGAACTGGGTTCAGGACTGTAGCATATTCCCAGGAAAGCGCACAAACTTGGAAGGTTTTGTGTCTGCATTCCTCTCTGTAGGGCTGTGGGCAGTTACATTCCACCCCAAGGAACCTTGGAGTTAACACTTAGGGGGCAATTATGTAAGGTGTAACCACACAATTATACCTGGGCTCTTGCATTTGGGCCACTTTGTGAGGTACTCTGCAGGGCCCCTCCAAGGTCCCAGCAGGACTGACTGAGCCTCCTTTTCCCTCATTAGCCTCACAGCCCCCATCTCACTGCCATCATTGCTGTTCCTGCTGTGGGGAACCACCGTCTGCAAACACCCCCCATCTAAGCGCTTGCTTCACACTGTACTTTCGGGCAGACCTAAACTAAGTCACTGCATTTTCTAGAACAGTTTCCATTTAGTGAGACTGGCCCAGGACATTCAATTGAGCAAGTCATCGTTTTATCTTAAGGCATCAAAGTTAAGCCTTCCGTACCACTGGTAGACATTCCAGCCCGTGTGTCTAGGCAGTCTCAGGCTGGGTACCTCCATCTCCTCAATCCCAATTTTAACAATTATATATTCAGATGACACATCGAAATGCTGACACTTCAGTGTTAACCATAGTCCTAGAACAGCTGCTGCCATGTTCTAGTACAGTACAGAGCAATTGCGAAGAGCAGAGACGAGAACACAGAAAAGGTCCCAGCGAGGAGTGCTGTGACCCGATGCACACCTGGTCTGCCACTTCTCCACGGCCTCCCCCTTTTCCCGGGGGAGGTAACAGTGCTGCTGGAACTCGTTAGCAAAGAGAACACAGTCGTGGCGAGCATCCTTCAGGAGGTTTCGCAGTTTGTTATACTGTCTGTAACACAGGGGACAGAATAAATCTCACACAGCAGGTACTCATCTCCTGCCAACTCCTGCCAAGGATCGAAACAGATGAGGCATTTCACAGCGAGAGATGGATTGTTTAAAACCCAAGGAGTGTCCTAGCACTCGGGAGACTGAGGCAGGAGGATCATGAGTTTGAGGGTGGTTTGGGAGGCATGGTGAGAGCCTGTCTCAAAAGACAAAATAAGGTCCGGGAAGATGGCTCAGTAGGTAAATGTGCTTGCCACACAAGTGTGAGGACCTCAGTTCAAATCTCCCAGAACCCAGATAAAGCCGGGTGAGAGCATCTGTCATCCAGTGCTCACAGTGGGAGACTGGGGGTGGAAACAGGAAGGGCTCCAGAAACTAGCCTGGTACGTGCAGTGGTGAACAAGAGATTCTGTCTGGAACAGTGAAAGACAAAGGCATGTACCTGACGTTGTCCTCTGACCTCCATGCACCCTGTGGCATGTATGAGTGCACCTGTACACAGCTCACACACACCTACACACCAACAGAAAGGCAGGCAATAAACTAGCCCACCCCTGAGAAGCATTATTTGTACTGGCTTCTGTTTCTGTGTTAGTGCTTCTCAGTTTTGCCTGTCAGTTGCCTGCACTGGGGAAGGCCTCATTAATTAGTTTGCAGATTAATTAGATTCCTTCTTCTGCTTTCCCTCAGAGATGCCTGGCCGTTTTACTATGTAGTTACATTATCTGTGCTCTCACAGCCACAGCACAGAGGCAAGGAAAGCTTGGCATCTTTTTGGCTTCCTACTTTGTTGGCAAACTTTTTTTTTTTTTTTTTCCTTCGAGACAGGGTTTCTCTGTGTATCCCTGGCTGTCCTGGAACTCACTCTGTAGACTAGGCTGGCCTCGGACTCACAGAGATCTGTCTGCCCCTGCCTTCTGAGTGCTGGGATTAAAGGTGTGTACTTTTAAGCATTAATACATTTCCCTTTAGCTGGCAGGCCTAAAAAAGGTCAGGTAAACAAGTTTAAGGGTTTATCGGTGGACTGTATCTATACTGCCTCCATGAGTTCATGAAGAGATAGACCCAGCTGTCAGGCAGTTAACAGAAAGTCTAAGTTTTCCCAGTCCAGAGAGCTTCCAGCAATGTGAGCTAGAACCATGCCCAAATAGCAAGTCTACCATGGGTCAGCTTGTACAAAAGAGTTTTTCAAGAGCCTGTCATCAAGAACTACAGAAAACATTGAAGCAATTATTTTAAAAGGAATTGGTTGGGCTGTTGGATTTGCAGTGCTGGGCTCCAACCCAAGGCCTTGCACTCACTCTGGTTATCTATGGACAAATGATCACCCTGGCTAATATCCTTCCCTCAGCAAGTGTTTGCTATCCTCCTGGGCCAGGCCTTTGGCTGGAGAGTAAGCACTATTGCACTGACTACCCCTGGAGGCGCCATCTAGACAGGCCAGGGCCCATTTGCAGCCGCCTGACTACAGCAAGCAAAAACAGCTATTCTAACAAGAAAAAAAAAAATCAAAACCAGAATTGCAAGCCCATTTCTGGGTGCATGTCCCAAAGACAGAACCAGGGACTTGTGAGACACTCAGCTAGGAGTGCTTGCCTAGAAGGCATGAGGCTCTGGGGTAAACCCCAACCCTGCTGAATCAGTAAGTACACAAATAAATAAAGTCACCTAACCCAACCAAACAAAAATGGGATTCAGACAGATATCTGGGCACCCACATCCACAGTGGCACCTTTTACATGAGCAAAAAGGTGGGTATAACTGAATGACAAGGAATAAATGATCCAATATCAATACTGCTTGGCCCTTGAAAGGGGGCTTCTGACACATGCTGTCGCCCCAATGAACCTGGACACAGGGCGTGTGAAGTCAGCCAGTCACAAAAGGACAGACACCATGGCTCCAGCTGCGTAAGGAACCTAGAGCAGATACATGGAGGCAGAAAGCTGACTTATTACTAGGGTTGGGGTCAAGACGGAAGAGGTGGCATTTAAGTAGTACAGACTTTCAGTGCAGGGAGATGAAAAGTTCTAGAGCTTGCAGTTGTGGATGGCTGCATAATGGCGCTAAAGGACACAGTGCCACTAAACTGTACACTTAGGAACTAGAAAAATGTCAATTTTTTTTGTTCTTTTTTTTTTTTTTGAGACAGTTTTTCTGTGTAGCCCTGGCTGTCCCAGATGGAACTCACTCTGTAGACCAGGCTGGCCTTGAACTCAGAAATCCACCCGCTTCTGTCTCCAGAGTACTGGGATTAAAGGCATGTGCTACCACCACCTGGTAATTTTTATTTTCTTTAAGACAGGTTTTCACCTGGGCATGGTAGCACATGCCTTCAATCCCAGCACTTGGGTGGCAAAGGCAAGTGGATGTCTGTCTGTGAGTTCGAGGCTAGCCTGGTCTACATAGTGAGTTCCAGGACAGCCAGGGCTATTTAGAGAGACCCTGTCTCAAAATAAACAAACATCCAAAACAACCAAACAAATAGAAAAAGACAGAGTCTCATACAGCCCAGGCTCATGTCAGACACTAGGTGTACGTGACCCTGGGGACCAAATCCAATCCAAGGCTTCGTGTATGCTAGACAAGCACTCTACAAACTGCGTTACAGTCCTACCCTCTAAAAATATTGAATTATATATATATATTTTTTTTTTCATGAAAATTAAAAAAAATAAAGAGTTATGCTACTTTGCAAAAAAAGCCCAGAATCCCTCACTTCGGTGGAAAACATTGGTCAAAGGACAGGGCTGGCCTGGCTTCCTGGAGCAGGCCTGAGGCCTGAAGCCTGAATGGAAGAGAGCCAGACAAACAGCCAAAGGTGATGAGTGGGGACAGAGCATTGACAATAGCAGACATGTGCTCCTCTGTCCTCAGTATTCCGCCCATGGCAGGGCCATAAGGGACGTAGGCATAGCATCTGTGTCAACAGCAATCCAATTTCAGGATTTGGGGTCTGAATAAACTGCCACCTTCAGAATCCAGCACCCTTCTGCCAGCTCTGCGCATAACACCTTCACTTATTTATCTACTGTTTTTTGAGACAGGTTCTCCCTACATAGACCAGGTTGGTCTTGAACTCACAGAGACCAGTCTGTCCCTGCCTCCCAAGTGCTGGGATTAAAGGCCATTTCACCATCCCTGGCATCACCTTCATTTTAAATGGTATTTATTATTATTGTGTATGTATGATGTATGTGGGGGCATGTGCATGCCACAAAGCACATGTGGATGGCAGAGGACAACTCTGTGGAGGTGGTTCTCTCCGTCCACCGTATGAGGGTTCTGTGTGCTTCCATTTGTCAGACAGAGAAGGACATGGACAAATGGCAGGAGAATACTGATGGAGAAGACAGGGATTCAGCAGTGAATCACTCCGGGTGTTGACAGTCGGGGCTTCTTGGAGATGTGTAGGCTTGTGGTTATAATTTAGTAGTGCACACATACAATACAGTCATAATTCCTGTTAGCAGGCTTTGCAGTGTTTATGACAGAGTCAGCAGACAGAAGCCTGTGTGAAGTCAGCACAGAGAAGCTTCAGAGCACTGTGGACATGTTTGACCAGAGCGATGGCAGTGGCTTAGACAGTCAGGATCTTCAACCTTAAAACATTCAGCCTTAGGCTGGACTTGGTGGAGCACAGCTTTGATCCTAGGACTTTGGAGGGAGAGGTAAGAAGATCAGACATTCAAGGTCATCCTTGGCTACAAGGAGTTTGAACCAGCTTGGGCTACAGTAGACTCTCTCAAAACAAAAGTTTCAGTCTTACTGAAAACAAAACAAAACAAAACAAAAACTAATTTTCTTAGGCTTAGATGTTTTCCAAACGTTTATCAACTAAATGTTTCAAAAAATTTCCTGGAGATGGATAAACTAACTTCTTTAGACTGAATCTGTAGGAAGGGAGTAGGGAGGGGCAGGTACACCATCCTGTTATGTTGCCCAGGCTAGCTGTGAACTCCTGGGTTCAAGTCAGCTTTCTGTCTCAGCCTCCCAAGTGCTGTGATTGAAAGAACATGGTGCTATGCCCAGCTTGATGACTTTTTTTACTATTTTTATTCAATGGGATAGTAGCCTTGTCTACAGATGCAACCCTCAACCACAATGGTGATGGTGGCCTTGCCTATTGATACAACATTCCCCTTTGCTGGTGATGGTGGACTTGTTTACAGATGCAACATCCTGCCTCTGCTGATAACACCCTCTAAGGCAGCGGTTCTCAACCTGTGGGTTGAAATTCCTTGGGGGAGTGGAATGACCTTTTCACAGGGGTTGCATATCAGATATCCTGCATATCAGACACTTAACATTATGATTCATAACAGTAGCAAAATTACAGTTATGAAATAGCAACAAAAATAATTTTATAGTTGGGGGTCACCACATGAGGAACTGTATTAAAAGGTTGCAGCATTCAGAAGGTTGAGAATTGCTACGGGATATTTTATCACACTGTGTGAAGATATGCTGCTGTTTTACCTTGTCTGCCTAAGGCATCTGATTGGTTTAATAAAAAGCTGAATGACCAATAGG
Source organism: Peromyscus californicus insignis (assembly GCF_007827085.1). Classification (NCBI taxonomy): domain Eukaryota; kingdom Metazoa; phylum Chordata; class Mammalia; order Rodentia; family Cricetidae; genus Peromyscus; species Peromyscus californicus. Next base: position 59,045,676 of record NW_026294402.1, read on the forward strand.
TAGACAGGAGAGAATAGGCAGGACTTCCAGGCAGAGAGAAGAACTCAGGGTTAGAATCAGGAGATTCCAGTGAGATACTGAGGAGTTGGATGTATAGAATATAGAGGAGAGGTTAAAAAGCCATATGGTAGAAAGTAGATTAATAGAAACAGGTTAATTTAAGTTATAAGAGCTAGTGGGATAAGTCTAAGCTTGCTTTCATAATTAATAATAAGTCCCCATGTCATTATTTGGGGGTTGGCGGTTCCAAAAAGAAAGTCCGACAAGAAAGACCTGCTATAGAGAACCGCTGCTCTAAGGCCTGGAAGAGGGAAGAAATGGGAAGTGAACCCACGAGTGTCTTCCTCTGCTGGGCTCCGCAGTGCCATGCAAGGGTAGTGAACCCACGAGTGTCTTCCTCTGCTGGGCTCCGCAGTGCCATGCAAGGGTCTCCTAGACCTGCTTTCAGGTGTCTTACAGCTTCAATACGTTTATGTTGCTAGTCCTATTAGCTAATACTTTAATGGCAGTTATTGAGTACATTTTGGAGTATCAGTGCTGCTCTTTTAGAGGCTTCTGCCTTAGCTACAAGTGTCCTCCCTCTGCTCAATTACCTGAGCCAAAACCTTAGTGCTATCCTTGACATCACCTCCTCCCCACCGTACATCTAAAATCATCACTAAGTTCTATAAATTAAAAAAAAAAAAGCTAGGCATGGTGGTGCAAACCTTTAATAACAGCACTTGGGAGGCAGAGGCAGGAGAATCTCTGTGAGTTCGAGACCAGCTTAGTCTACAAAGTAAGTTCCAGGCCAGCCAGAGCTATAGTGAGACTCCCATCTCAATAAATAAGTAAATCAATGAATATTTATAAAATAGTTATACATATATATGTACATATATACATACATATATACATATACACATGTATATAATTCAGACAAAGAAATTCATTTTCCCTTAAAACATATGCAACTGATAGTTTTTAGTATACTCACAGTTAAGCGACTATCACCACTCTCTAATTCCAGATTATTTATTTCATTGCTCTAAAAACAAACTCGTGTCTATTAAGCAATCAGTCCCCACTTCCATTGGCCCCAGCCTCTGGCAACCACTAAGTAATTTTTTCTCTCTATTTTTGTCTATTCAGGACATCTTATATAAATGAAATTACATATGACTAGATTTTTTAAGCTAATTGATTGAGTGTATGTGTCTGTGTGGGAGCCTGTGCGTGGCACAGCACAAGTGTGGAGGTCAGAAGACAACCTGTAGGAATCAGTTCTCTCCGTCCACCATGTAGGTTCCAGGGACTGAACTCAGGTTGCCAGGCTTGGTGGCAAGTGCCTGTAATAAGCTTTCTCAAATGTAGTCGAACTTTCTTTTTGGGACCACCAGCTCCCCAGTAACAACATGTAGACTTAAGATTAATTATGAAAGGTTGGCCTCAGCTTAGGCTTTTTTCCAACTAGCTTTATAACTTAAATTAACCTGTCTCTGTTAATCTACATTCTGCCACGTGGCTTAGTTACCTCTGTTCTGTACCATATGGCCAACTTCTTCAGAGTCTCTGGAGAAACTGCATGCCTAGATTCCTCCTCCCAGCTTCTCTCTCTCTGCCTGGAAGTCCAGCCTATTCTTTCTTGCCTAGCTATTGGCTATTTAGCTCTTTATTAATCAGACGGTGCCTTTATATATCAGAAGGTGCCTTAGGCAGAGACATATTTTTACAATGTAAACAAATATTCTTTAACAAGTGCCTGAGCCATTTTGCTGGCTCCAACATATAAATTGTGTGTGTGTGTGTGTGTGTGTGTGTGTGTGTGTGTGTGTGTGTGTGCATGTAGCTGGTTTCTTTCATTTAGCACAATGTTTTCAAAGTTCATCCAAGTGGTGACATGTTCAGTCCTTTCTATAGCTGAATAATATTCTATTTTATGGATATAGCATGTTTTCTTAAACATTACCAATTGAAGGCCACTTTGGTTGCTGTTACTGTCTGGCTATCATAAATTATGCTGCTGGACCAGTGAGAGAGCTCAGCAAATAAAATGTCTTGCTGTACAGAAGTGATAACCTCAATGTAATCCCTGGATCCCACAGTGGATCCCAAAAGTTGTCCTCTGACCTCCACTCACACACATCCATGGCACACACACGTATGTACACGTACACACACACACACACACACACACACACACACACACACTAATAAAAATATAAAAGTAAATGAATCTACTATGAGTATTTGCCATGTTTTCGGTTTCAACATGGATGTACTTCTAGTTCCATGATTACATACTTAGGAAACGTTATGGATTCCTACCTACTGAATCAGTCCTGGAACACCCACTTCTGCCCATGTCTAAGCTGCCACTGTCCTCACTACAGTTTGGGGATGGTTTGAGTGTGCTCTCTTGTGGGAGCTGAGCTTGCTTGACACAGCAGGGCTGCATTAGGGGATGGCTGGACCACGTGCATGGTCACCAGGTGTCTGGGATGGTCTGCACTTGGCTGTGCTGGGGGAGCTCTTTGCTCCACCCCTTGACATTCCTTTAACAGCCCTTTAGCAGAGACAGAAGGGGCTGGTGGGTTTTGACCCAGGCCCTCCCAAGGCTATCCTGTGTTTCTAACTGTCTCTCTCCTCTATATTTCTATTTACATATTTCTCACTTCTCCCTCCACAAGAGTACCCTGGGGGAAAAGAGGGAGCTGGTCTCCCTCACTCTGTAGTGGCCCGTGCATTGAAATTTCATCCCTCTTGTGAGATATTCACAGGGTGGAAAGTCAATCAAATTCTTGTGCAGAGAAGTGATTCTGGCAAGTGGTTAGGATTCAAACATCATCAGGTAGAGTCCCAGGATTGAATTGCTGGTGGCTTTATGCAAAGGAAAAAAGTAACCTATATCAAGTGTTTTATTATAGCAATGCAAAACAGGCTAATATAACATGCCATCTGTATTACAGCTATAGCCTCCAGCCTTCTTTCCTTCAGGACTCTTTTCAATTGAATTTGGTAATCTTTTCTTTTTTTCTTTTTTTTTGGTTTTTCTTTTTTTTTTTTTTTTTTTTTTTGGTTTTTTCGAGACAGGGTTTCTCTGTGTAGCTTTGCGCCTTTCCTGGAACTCACTTGGTAGTCCAGGCTGGCCTCGAACTCACAGAGATCTGCCTGGCTCTGCCTCCCGAGTGCTGGGATTAAAGGCGTGCGCCACCACCGCCCGGCTGAATTTGGTAATCTTTTAAAACAGGAACCTGATGCCATGCCATCCTGAATAAAACCCTTCCTTGACATCCCCAAAGCCCATGAGGCTTTCCATCTGGCCAAGTGTCCTTTCAGTTCCTTGAGTGTGCCACATCTCTTCCTCATGGATGCTTGGCCAGAAGTCTCTTTTTCCTGGAAAACTTTCCCTTGCCTGGTCTCCTTCTCCTCGTCCTTGAGAGCTCAGTATAGGCAGTTCACTCAGGAAAGCCCTTCCTTGCTCCCTGGTTGGCTGGGGCTCTGCTACAGCCATATCCTAGTACTTCTGAACATCTGCCACAGTGGCTCTACATTTGTCTGTGAGATGACCTGGACTTGTCTGTCCTCTCTCAGGACTGGATCTACCTTTGTTTACTGCTGTATTCTAGTCCTCTGGATGAACACATGGATGAGCCTATGGATGAACACATTCACATCTGAATGCATGAATGTGTGGGAGCCTCACAGAGTCAAGTGCCCCTTCATTAAATAAGCATTTGAGGATTGCTAGATGACAGATGTGTGATTATCCTGAACAATCAAAGACATGACATTATTCATCTCTTCTCTACAGTCTATTTATGAGAACAAGAATTTTCTACATTGGTACTCCTGAGATCAAAATATAAAACCACATCACCACACAACGGGATTACAGGTTATGTCTCTCTGTTGTTAAATGCAACTCTGGCAATTTCATTTCAGTAAAATAATACCATCTATCACATTACCTTAGAGTCAGCCCCCTGTGCATTCATGTTCCAGACCTGAGGGCACTTCATTTGCAGAGAGAAAATATCTAGAAATAAGAGCTTTGACTGTCCGGGGAATGGACGCTTTTACCTGCCTTTGTTCCTCACACAAGGCAGTATGATAATAGTTTACACAGCACTTGGGCTGTGTTGGGTGTTTTAGTAACCTGGAGATGATTTAGAGCCTACAGGAGGATGAGTGAAGGTTCTATGCAAACATCATGCTATTTAAAACAATGTTTATTACACTTATCTTTTCAGAGGAGGATGTGCATGTCACAGTGTATGGGTGGAGGTCAGAGGACAATGTGAGGGGGCTGGCTCTCTCCGTCCACCATGTGGATACTACGGATTAAACTAAGGTCAGGGGCTGGGGAGTTAGCTCAGTGGTAGAGCACTTGCCTAGCAAGCGCAAGGCCCTGGGTTTGTTTCCTCAGCTCTGGAAAAAAAAAAAACAAAAAAAACAAAGAAAAAAAAAAACTAAGGTCACTGGGCTTGGTGACACAATCCTTTACATGCTGAGCCACCTTGCTGGTCTGATGCCATTTTATTTACTTATTTATTTATTTATTTTAAAAATTAGACATATTCATTTCATGCGTGACTGTTTTGCCTGAATGTATATATGTATACCATAAGAATGCTTGGTCCCCACAGAGGTCAGCAGAGGGAGGGCATTGGATCTTCCGGAACTGGAGTTTGAGGTTGAGGGGATCAGACCCGGGTCCTCTTCAAGAGCAACAAATGGTCTTAACTTCTGAGTCATCTCTCCAGCTCTCCAGTACCATTTTATCTGGAACTTGAATAGCTACAAATTTTAGTAGCCCTGGGGTCCTAGAATCATTCCTTTCATAAACCAAGGGACTACTGTAATACATTTATAGTTTTATAATTTTGTGCTGTTTATTAAATTTAAAGGTCTAATTTGGTTTTAAGGTTTATTAAATACTTAAACATGAAGACTATAAGTAGATTTATAGCTAAATATCCATACAATTATGCATGTTTGTTTGTTATGACAGAGTCTCATATAGTCTATACTAGATTCAAGCTTTCTGTATAACCTAGACTGACCTAGGACTCCTGACCCTTCTGCCTCTACTTTACAATTGCTGGGATTATAGGTGTTTGCCACCATGCCTGGCTATTGGGTATCCAGGAAGACGTTTTCTGCTAGAAACAAGGCTGATATTGTAACGTTTGAATGTGTGGTAGTTTGAATGTAGTTGGCCTCTATAATCTCATAGGGAGTGGCACTATTGGGAGGTATGGCTTTGTTTCAGGAAGTGTGCCACTGTCAGGGGTGGGGAGGGTAGGCTTTGAGGTTTCCTATGCTCAGGATACCGCCCAGTGTCTCAGTCAACTTCCTGTTGCCTGCAAGATGTAGGACTCTTAGCAATGTCTGCCTGTACGCCACCATGATGACAATGGACTGAACCTCTGAAACTGTAAGCAAGCCACCCCAATTAAATGTTTTCATTTATAAGAGTTGCCGTGGTCATGGTGTCTGTTCACATCAATAAAAACCCTAAGACAGAGGGAGTCTTGCATCCCAGTACTTGGCTTATCTGTTAAAGGAACCAACAGTTCAAGCTGACAAAGTGGTCATCTAATGAAAAACAAGGGGTGTAGCAGGGCCTGCTTCCCAACTCCTCACCTTTTGCTTTCTCATAGAGAATACTAACACACAGGGTAAGCACAGCAAAACCCAATAGCATCAGCCCTTCATCAACCTAACTACGGAAACATTCAGGAGAAAGGACATTTAAATTCCAACTCTTTGCTTTCGGTTGTCTCAGGAATAGGTTTTCAAAACAATCCTAATATTAAAAACATTTTAGAAAACAGAAGTTGAAGAGGCTTGCAGTGTGTGAGCGATCTGAATGATAACAACAAATTGATTTTAGTGGAAGAAATTGAAATATGACACCTGCAGCAGTGTTTAAACCTGGATGTGTGTAAACATCTATATCTCTGTGGCTGAATAAAATCAACTTCAAGCTCATTTTAAAATACTCAATTTGAAAAAAAAAACCCAGGCACATTCCAGCTAACGTGTATTTTTCTGAACTGAGCATAAGGACAATTTATCATTTTCATATACAAATAAAGAAAACTTTATCTTTTACTACCAAAGTCTGAAGAAACCAAAACATCTTAAAAGCAGAATAAATACAGTTTTTGCTTGTTAAACAACTTGAGGTGTTGAGGGTTTAGGTATATAATTCTAACATGCTATTCTCACAGTCTTAAGTTCAGAGCACAAAAGTTTCTAAATGTTAAATGAGGCAAAACCGTGCCGGGCGGTGGTGGCGCACGCCTTTAATCCCAGCACTCGGGAGGCAGAGCCAGGCGGATCTCTGTGAGTTCAAGGCCAGCCTGGGCTACCAAGTGAGTTCCAGGAGAGGCGCAAAGCTACACAGAGAAACCCTGTCTCGAAAAACCAAAAAAAAAAAAACAAAAAAAAAAAATGAGGCAAAACCGTATTTTAGGGTATTTGTACAGAAAGGGGCAATTTTTCTTTCATTTAGGCACAAGGCAAGTATTTTAAACTGGTTCAATTAAAAATGTTTTGTTCAGCAAATACAATTACTACGGCTGATAGTTACAGGACTAATCTAAAAATAAGAATGAGCTATTTTTTTAATTTCATTGAATAAATCACTGCAAGTACAATTTGCATGCACAATAAAGGAAGATAAGATTTAAAAGTACTCTTTTCCCAAGAAAAGAATGCTCCTGAAACAATGTATCTATAAATAAGAAGATTAAATAATGTACATTATTAGCAAAAATAAAAAGAAACAATTGTGCTACCTATAAAGATAGAAACCTTAGAAGCCAATTCACCACCGAATCCTAAATGCCTGCATCCTGGGGACATCGCAGTTTATTGATCTACAGTTAGATCTTTGGGCCAGGTGTTGAAGCGCACAGACAAAACGGTACTGCATTCCTCACCAGCAAAGAGAATACCAAATTAGTTTCAAAAATCCTTCCTGACAACATAATGAATTCCTCCTCCTTCGCTCTAACAAGGGACCTTTTCTAAAGGGGGTGGGGGAACCTTCACAATAAATAAATAAATAAATAAATAATGCAAAACAGATACCTCCGGCCTCTCTGATGCTGCACAGCTTGACAAGCCGTTTGCATGAAAATGATTCCCTTCAACTCAGGAAACTCGAGGACCTCAAGGTAATCCTGGACAACTTTCCAGTCTGGAATCACATAATGAGTCACTTCAGCAGACAAGAGCTTCCCATCTGAAACATAATTCAGAGTGGAAACGATTAGGTAACATTTTCAAACCTGGTTTATGACTATTTCAATGTCACAGTGCCCCGGTGTGCAAAATAACTTCTCGTCTTAATTTCACCTTAAAGTTTTTCAAAGACAAGACAAATCTACTTTAGTAGAAGCTCAAAGTTCCGAGTAGATTCACTGCCGCCTTCTCTCCCTTTTTTTTTGAAGCTGTGATTAAATACAAGCACGACATGGTTTATGCTCTTGCCAGTACTGCGGGAGAGGATGGCTGATATTTTAAAAACAGGTACATCCTTGGCAGAAGTTAAATTTCTATTAACTCATTACTGACATGCATGAACATTGTAATGGATATTTACATATCCATCATATACCTACACCTACACACACGTACACATATATGTACATACACATAAATGCACACGTGCAAATATGTGTATGTTAACTACTTCCATGTACCTGAAAATTCCAAAGTTATTCTGTTTGAAGCTTCTGAACATGGCTACAAGGCTCTAAGACAGAGGTTCTCAACCCATGAGTCGCGACTCCCGGGCGATTGACCCTTTCACAGAGGTCGCATGTCAGATGTGTACATTACCATTCATAACAGTAGCGAAACTACAGTTACGAAGTAGCAACGAAATAACTTTATGGTGGGTGGGGGGGTCACCACAACATGAGGAACTGTATTAAAAGGTTGCAGCATCAGGAAGGTTGAGAGCCACTGCTCCTAAGGGTTGAAGAGAATGTGCTAGAAAGGATGTGCAGTCTGGGCAGTGGTAAGTAAGGCTTCCACTCAACTGACAGCTCTTTCGCCAAGCGGTGACCTCAGTCATACATTCTGAAAAGACCCCTCATGTTCATCTCCCACTAGGGGTAAGAAACAGCGACCCTTGCAGCCTGAAAAAGGGAAGTGTGGCTCACAGCAGTCCCCAGCCCAAGTCTCCTATAATGAAGAGGCGGTCATGCTGGAGGAGGGTCTGCCTACTGGCAGGAGCAGAGCAGGCATGTCAAATGCCCAGCAGTGCGCTCAGGAGCCTGGCGGGAGCAGCCTCTTTCGGGCGAGCCTCCCTGATCTCACTGCGGGCGGAAAGAGGGAGGTGCCTACGCCTTGAGGTCCCTCGAGAAACCCGAAGCACCCGGAGCCTCTGGGCTGAGGGCACAGCAGGTTCTCGGTGCCCCCCATTTGGCCGAGCCATTGCGGTAGACGAGCCCCGCGAGGAGGGTGCCGCCTGCTTCCGACCCGCAGAGAGCGCTCGCTCCGGGCCGCCTCCCGGACCGCCCTGGTTCCGCCAAGCCCAGGCTGCTTTGGCTCGCTCCGGCTCCGCCCTTGACGCCAGGCCAGAGCCGCCCTCGCTCCCGGGCCCCGGCTCGCCTCTCTCCTTAGGTCCCCGCTCCCTTCTCTAGTGCCCGGCCGCCATCACGACGCCAGGCCCGGGCTCCCTGTGCTCCTCGGGCCTCGGCCTCCTCTTTCCTTCGGCCCCCGGCTCCCTTCCCTCGCGCCCCGCAGCCCTCGCTACGTCAGGCCCCGGCCTCCCTCGCTCCTCGGGCCCCGGCCTCCCCGCTCCTCCCCGGCCCTGACCGTTGCGGCAGGCGGCGGGCTGCGGGCAGAGCGGGCTGTTGCAGGGCACGCTAGGCCGCAGGTAGTGCTCGCGAACGATCCGCAGCGTCCGGCCCTGGAAAGTCCTCAGCAGCAGCACCTTCTCCCGTTTCTGCAGCATGCTGGTGGCGTTGCCCGGCTCGGCGGCCGGGAAGCGGCGGGCGGCAGTGGGAGGCGAGGCCGAGGCTTGGGGCCCGCCCCTCGGGCCTGCTCTGGCTTGCAGTGGCAGGAGCGTTCCGGGCACCGGGCGCCCCGAGGGTCCGCCTGGCCCGGCCCGGCCCAGCCTGCGCCTGGATTCCCCTGTAAGCCCCAGCTAGTTGCCCCTGAGCCGGGAAGAGCTCAGAGAAACTGTTGACCCCAAGGACCAACGGGCATGACGGTAGGATGTGACAGCTGGTCTAAAAGTCCCGTGTGAAAAGATTTTTTTACTTTGTTTCTACCCACAGGCCCGAGTGGGAAGGGCTGCCATATTAACAGGTGTAATAACTAAGAGTTTTCTCGTCCTTGTTTTTGCAGTATCTAAAAGAATCGAAAGGCTTAGTAAATAAGCTGGTAACCCTGCTGGCCAAACATGTTTCCCCCTTCAAAATGTGCTTATTTTAAATTTTAATACACGTAAACATTCAAACACTCCAGATAAAATGAAAACCAGTCCTTCTGGGGTAAACACTGTACAACTTTTATAGCGTTGACAGCCTCTGGCAAAGGAATTCTTAAAACTGCTATTGACACAATCATTAAGTACTGTGCTTGTAGCTCGTGACAGAAAGGACAGTATCTTGGAAGACCACACACCCTGGCTTCTCCACGCTCTCGGCCCACTGAAGCCACGGTTAGCAGCTTCACACACAAGAGTCTCATTTAGCGTCTGTAAATCAAAGGAGCGGGCATTTATTTGTATCCCCATTTTACAGGCTGTGAGGCTGCATTAGGGAGCTTAAGAGGCCAAGGATACCTAGTTATTAAGTGGCAGAACCAATGTGCAAGCTAGAAAACTGGACAACCCCAAAGCAAGTTCTTAAGGACCATCTATTCACAGGTGAGTAACCCACAGGGCCTGCACCTAAGGAGTTTACTGCTTGGCAAACTCTGGTTAAGGTGACTGGCCCAGCTGGCTGGAAACACGGGGCTCTTCCAGTGTTGCCAAATTAAACCAAGTCCAGCCTCTCATTTCACCCTAAGGGAATGCATAAAGAATCATGATTCCTCATCACTGTCCCTCTGTGTCAAGTTACTCAAAAAAGGTGGACTTGGCCGGGCGGTGGTGGCGCAGGCCTTTAATCCCAGCACTTGGGAGGCAGAGCCAGGCGGATCTCTGTGAGTTCGAGGCCAGCCTGGGCTACCAAGTGAGTCCCAGGAAAGGCGCAAAGCTACACAGAGAAACCCTGTCTCGAAAAACCAAAAAAAAAAAAAAAAGGTGGACTTGCACAAATGGGAAAACAGTATAGAGCTGGTACATAAGCAATAGTGCAAGGAGGGTCCCTAAAGCTATCCACAATGATGATATAAGATTATATATATGTAAAATTATATATATATATATATATATATATATATATATATATATATATAAATGATAAGGTATCCTCTAATACAGGAGGAGAGCCCAGAAGACAGTGAGTAGCCAAAACTGTACCCTACATAAAAAATGCTTTTGACAACTGTCCACAAGTCCCCCTCCAGTTCCCTTCCTATCTTTTTAAAGCCTCTGATTCTGTGGGATTGGAGGAATGACTTTGATTAGGTCCTAATCTGCCCTTAATATCTCTCTTCAGCACTTTGTGGCTTGAAATTGTCTGCAAATGAACGATCCTTTAAGGAATAGAGCATATCTAGGGTTCTATTGAGAGTGGATTTTTATCAGTCTTTAAAATAAGACTGGGGAATGTAGCTTAGTTGGTAGAGTTTTTGCCTAGCATGCACAAAGTTCTATCCTGTGCACCAAAAAAACTAGGTGGGGTGGCACACAGGCCTGTAATCCCATCACTTGAGAGGTAGAAACAACAGGATCAAAAATTCCAGCACAGCTGGAGAGATGGCGCAGCAGTTGAGCACACCGACTGCTCTTCCACAGGACCCTGGTTCAATTCCCAGCACCCACATGGCAGCTCACAACTGTCTGTAACAGGGTACCTGATATTCTCATGCAGGCAAAACACCAATGCACATAAATTAAAAAAAAAATTCAAAATCATTCTTGGCTATACAGTAAGTTGGAAGCCAATGTGGGATGCATGAGATACTACCTCAAAAAATAAGTTAATTACAGTAATCCAATGCCCACTGTACACCTCCTTTTCTTATATTGGGACAATAATGTACAATTTATTTATGAGATGATCTCAGGTATCCAGGTTAGCCTTAAATTTGCCGTGTAGCTGAGCTTGTGATCATCCTGCCTGTAGTTCTGAAGTGTTAGATTACAGGTACCTGGGATGGAACTCGGGGCTTTGTGCATTCCAGGTAAGCACTGAGCCACGTCCTTAGCCCCCCCCCCCCCACACACTTCTGTCTCTCTTTTGGAGACAGGGTAGTGATGAACTCTGGCATTTCCTTCTCCCTCTGTCTCTCAAGTGCTGGGATTCTCATGAGCCCAGACCTGGTTTTATACATTTTGTTGAGGAACATGACTCCTTAGTTCTTAGAACTGGTGCTCTGTAATAGACCTTTTGGTTGGGCCAAAATAATATAATAGGGCCTTTTGGTTGGTTTTTTGGGGGTGGGGAGTTGTCTTGTTGACCATCTGAGGCCTCTGGACTGAAAAAGTGCCTATCAGACAGAATAACTTATGCTACAGTGAGATGGCCCAGCAGGTAAAGGTGCCTGCTGTACAACACACACATACTTTACATAAACTGTAATTAATTAAAAAAAATCTCAGTGTCTCAGGATAAGATGCTGCATAGGTGTGGAACATCACTAATGTCTTTCTGCAGGACCCAGGTAACTGAAAGGGGATCCCTCTAGAACATTGTTGGTCATTGGAAAAGGGAAGGGAGTCCTCTAGAGAGCCTCATACCAACAAATAACTCCGTCTGGAAGTAATGCAGTCATTCTTGCCATTGGACAGAGCTCGTCACATGGCCATAGAGCAGCAGGAAGTGTGTTCTTCAAGGTCTGAAGGCAGGCACCAAGAACCCTTTGAACTAAACAAGCAACTTACCAGAATGCTCTGCCCAAACCCTAAGCCCTAAACGAGTCAATCCATTCCATCACCAGCTCCACCCTCATTATTTGGACCAGCTTTAGCCCAGTTCACTATCTAGCCTTTGCTTGGGCATTCTACCTCTTTTGGCATAAGGCCCTCCATAAGCCATTAAGCCAAACACACATCATACACACCTGGAATCCTTACTTCACATGCTTCAGTATGTGATCCCTTATGGTAGATAGGATGAATTCTCTTTGCCAAATTCTTGTCCACATTTTCTTTAGGCACACTGATGACACATGTCTTGCCTCCCTTACAGATAGATGGATGGTAGCCATGTATCTGGGGTTCCATTTGGTAGAATACAATGGCACCATTTTCTGGAATGGCTCATAATACTCTCCTACCCAACTCCCCACCTACATACCTTTTCTAATAGTTTCCCCAGCTGGATGCCAAAGTCCAAAGCATTGGCAAACCAGCATTAAAGATGCCAGAGCCCCTATCTACTTTGGTTCCTGAAAGACTGTAGAGCAGAGCTTGGCCTCCCTCTTCCCAGTGGACTCTTGTACCGGAGAAATAAACCCTTTGGGTTTGAGCACACCAGAATCCCAGCACTTGGCAGGTAGGGGAAGGAAAAGCAAGCTCAAGAGTTCAAGGTAAACTATCATTACCAAAATATACTCCCAGTTAACAAGAGATTAAGGCGGCTGGAGATGTGGCTTAGTTGTTGGAGTACCTTAAGAAACTTGTCTTGGGCTGGAGTGATGGCTCAGAGGTTAAGAGCACCGACTGCTCTTCCAGAGGTCCTGAGTTCAATTCCTAGCAACCACATGGTGGCTGACAACCATCTGTAATGAGATCTGGCACCCTCTTCCATATACATAATAAATAAATAAATCTTAAAAAAAAAGAAAAACTTGTCTAATAGTTGCAACACGGTGTTTAAAATAGACAAATAAGCAAATACCCCTCACCAGTTACTAAACACCGTGAGGCGGTTTGATGATTTCTACAGTTGTACTAAACCTCACAGTCCTCTAGCTGGTGGGAACCAGTGTGTTGTGCTGTGTTCGTGGGCTTCGTGGGGCCAGCAGAGCCACACTGGACAGGACATCTGATGGTTTGCTTCTCTGTTTAGTCACTTCTTTCCTTGACAACCTAGATGCAGATGGCCAGCGTGCTGCCCAGATGGCAGAACACTGGCAGCTTCCAGCACTCTGGTCATCAGCAATGTCTTGCCATACCTCTGTTTCCCTGGTGCATGGCCTCCATCTTCCTGTCTGAGCACCAGTGTGCTTACACCTACAAGCCTTCCTACAGAAGCACCTTTGGGAATGCAGAACTCAGTGTCTACTGGATCATAATCAAAACCTCATCAAAGGTTAGCCTGGGGAGGGGAGGGGAACTCCCCTGAGGCCTAGGAGGCCCGGGATGGTAGATGTACAAAAGAAATTCCAGAAGATGAGCTCTAAGAACTAGAGCACATTGCAGAAGCAAGCTTTGAAATATTCTGCGTCTATTTACTTCTTATTGATTTATTTTGACTATGGTACAACATGCTTACTGCAACACAGTCAAACAATGCCGCAGGATGCCAAGTAAGAATGCATAAATTCTGTTCTCATCTGCAGTCTACTCTCACGCAATACACGACTGTTGATGGCTTCTGAGCCATTTGGCTTAGATCAAGTGTGTACTGTTGATAGCTTGTATGGATCCCAAGAGTTAAAGATAACTCAAAATTTGCAACTCTGAAGGGCTGGGCAAACTGTATTGTGCCAGTTAATCACAGCACAGGCTTCATGGCTTGTAGTTGGAGGCCACGAAATGTTCAAAGCACCTTCTCTTCTCTTCCTTGTCTTGTCTTCTTCCTTCCCTTTCTCTTGCTGTGATGAAACACTCTGAGGGGCCTGGTGCAATTGCTTAGTGGTAAGGGAACCTGCTGCCAAGCCTGAGGACCTGAGTTTGATCCCCAGTACCCACAAGCAGAGAGCAGACTCTTGTAAGAGTCTCTCACCTCACATATGTGCTGCGGCACACACACTGTGGCATGTGCATGCATGCACACAAAAGAAATAAAATGTAACAAAAGACCCCGACAAAAGCATCTTAATGGAGAAAGGGTTATCTTGGTCCACAGTTCCAAAACGCAGTCCATCCTGGCAGGAGAGGCAGGGTGGCAGGAGAGGCAGGGTGGCAGGAGAGGCAGGGTGGCAGGTGAGGCAGGGTGGCAGGAGAGGCAGGGTGGCAGGAGAGGCAGGGTGGCAGGAGAGTGGGGCAGCTGGTCACGTGTGTGCACAGTCAGGAGTCGGAGAAGGATGAATGCTTGCACTCTGTTCACATCATCCTTGTTATCCAGTTCAGGATCCCGGCCCAGGTAATGGTGCTCTCCACAGTGAGTCTTTTGAGCTCAGTCTAATCGAGGTAATCCCTCACAGGTGTTCCCACAGGCCCATTTCCCCAGGTGATTCTCGGGCTCACCAAGTTGACAACTGAGATAACCAGCATATTTCAGCTTTGCGTCTTTTCCTCTTTCTTTTTTTCTGGGAGAAAGGCTGTCTATGTAGCCCAGGGCCTCCATAGTTCAATCCCCCTGCTTCAGATTCTAGGTGTGCACCCTTATGGCCAGTGTTTTACTTGCTGCATCCTCACATTTAGTTCTAAAAGCACCGCTGTGACTACACTCATGTTCACAAGTATGTTTTCCAGGGGAAGAAATGGGGTAGGAAGGGCTGAATCAGCTGCCCAGGCCACACACCAAGTGAGTGGCGAACTCAGCTTTGAACCTAAGCAGGCTGGCTGCAGAGTTCTCACAGCAACAGCCCAGCTGTCCAGCCATCTATTTAGTAAACAGAGAGAGAGCTGTAGGGTGGGGGCACATTCTGTATGGTGGGCCACAGGAGCTCAGTGACAGGGTTACAGAATTGGAGACAATGACACTCAGATATTGATCTAACTTCGGGAGCCTTAGCAATCTCAATTATAAAAATATGCCCAGCTGCACAGATGGTACTGGGTCCTGATGCTAATGAGTCATGGTTCTAATAGGTCGTGTGGATGTCTACAATTACCCCATTACCTAAGAGTCAATGGCTTCTACTTTTACCCCATGGCACTGGGGTGCAAACGGCTGCTGCGACTCCTTTGTTACTTTGTTTTTTTCCTTCTGAGACTGTGTTTCTCTGTGCAACAGTTCTGGCTGTCCTGGAACCCAATTTGTAGACCAGGCTGGCCTTGAACTCACTGAGATCCACCTGCCTCTGCCTCCCAAGTGCTGGGATTAAAGGCGTGCACCACCATTTCCCTTTCTCCACTCTGTTAGCTGTATTAGGGAAAAGTTCATTTCCTATATGTTGAAGGTTAATATGATCTTTGCTTTAGAATTCCAGACATTTAAGAAACCCCAATATTATCCTGAGGTGTTCTGCTAACTTGCTCCAATGTAATGATTTTATACTTAGAACTGTCTCAGCCCGATTTTGACTGTACTATTAATCTACTGGTAACTCTGGTGTTCTACCACTAGGAGGTGCTGTTTCATTGATTTCCCCCCCCCTTTTTTTTTCTTTTTCAAATTAAGTACCTCACCTAGTCCCTTCCATGGGAATATCTGATAGTGAAAACCTTGACTTTTCACATACCGCTGTTAAAATGTATCCAATTACTGGAGACAAAAAGAAACAAACAAACAGGTTAGTATTTTAACAATACTTTTATTCAAGGGGCTTAAAGGTCCAGATACTTCAACATTAATTAGAAGCTAAGCTTCATTGATTAACACAGAAAAAGAAAAGAAAATCCTGAGTCTTGAGGCAGAGTAGAAGAAAATTCAGTCACCTGGCTTGCCAATTATAGTTCAAAAATAGAAACATTGCTGTTGTGGTTTAATTTTTTTGATTGATTTTCTTTGATGAGATTAAGTTTTCACCCATCTTGTAGGAATGTTTCAGCAGGCCACAATAAATAATTATTTCACTGGGTAAATTCATCACACAGGGTTTTCCTGTTTATTCTGTCTTGTTTCTGTGTATGTCTGAGCTAGAGTGAACAAATCCGATTTTACATCTGTGTCCATAGCCTAAGAGTTCGGAAATCAATATAAATACAACAGAAGGTTTATAGGGAAATGGAAAAGGAAACAAGGACTGCTTGGCCATGATCCTGGATCTCCAGGTTTGGGATAAATTAGAGAGAGAAACTTCTACTTATTTTCATTGTTTAATAAGCAAACTAAAGGTACACCAAAGAATACTTTTCTATTTGGTTATAAAGCAAGAGAATATGGATTGAAACTTAAGATGGCAGTTATTCTTTGTTGTTGGTGTTTTTTACTCTTTTGCTCTTTGCTCTTTTGGGGCCTGCCATTCAGCTACCAAATAAATACACACACGGAGTCTCATTTCTTCTTATGAATGCCCAGCCTTTGCTTGGCTTGTTTCTAGCCAGCTTTTCTTAACTTAAATTATTCCATTTATCTTTTGCCTCTGGGCTTTTACCTTTCTCTATTTCTGAATATCTTTTCTTTCCTTTTTACTCCATGTCTGGCTGGGTGGCTGGGTGGCTGGGTGGCTGGCCGGCCCCTGATATCCCCCCCCTCCTTGTTATCTTGTTCCTCCTTCTCTCTTGCTTACTTTTTCTCCTTCTATTTCTTCTCTCTGCCTGCCAGCCCCACCTGTCCTTTCTCCTGCCTCACTATTGGCCATTCAGCTCTTTATTAGATCATCAGGTGTTTTAGACAGCGAAGTAACACAGCTTCACAGAGTTAAACAAATGCAACATAAAAGAACACAACACATCTTTGCATCATTAAATAAATGTCCCACAGCATAAACAAATCTTAAAATAATATTCTACAAAAAAATCTTAACTTTTTGTTTGTTTATTCTGAGATGAGGTCTCTCTATATAGTTTGGGGTGGCCTTGAACTCCCAGAGATCCACCTACTTCAGCCTCCTGAGCACTGGGGTTAAAGCCATATGCCACCATATGGAATCTAAATTTTGTTTAAATGGCCTTTCCTACCAGCACCAAGACTCTCATTTTAGCAAGTAACTGGGATAAAATGTGTCTGCACCAAAGGGTCAGGAATCTTGGATTATTTTAGGCTTCTGTCTATCTACCAAAATGATTTTTCAAAATCTCTTTCTAGTGAGATGACCCAGTGAACAAAGTTTGCACATCTTCAGAGCTGAGTCACCCTGGGCCCCAGACTTCACTCTGGAGCCTTGGACTGAGCTACCCCCCCCCCCCCCCAATCTGGGAGCAAGGCCACATTTTATTGTTTTGCCCAACAGTTCCTCACAAAGTAGAGCAGCTGCATCGCTGTATCAGATGAGGATCCACTCTTCGAATCCCTGTGACAGGTGAAAGGACATCTGGCATCTCTTGAAGATCAGACTTGTAAGACGTTAGCATCCTCCGAGCGCTCCTTCACCTGCCTTCGGTGATCAAGCCTAACAGAGTGGACATCTGGGGCATGTGCAGCGCACCCTCCACTCGGGCTGCGATGGGCAGACAGACCGGGAAGGGCCCATCTCTGACTGCAGCATTTGGGTGGAAGGAAACGGGGGGGGGGGTTTCTCATCGTCCCCCCCCCACACACTTCAAGAGATATCATTAAAAACACTCTTTTGTCCATTAGAGAAACAGCTTAGATCTTATAAACCACAAGAATCTTGTCCTCTTTACCATTTAGCCTTCAAGGCCTTACCTTTTGTGACTGGAAGGCATATCCAGTTCTACACACACACACACACACACACACACACACACACACACACACACACACACGGTTCTTTGATTAGCTTGAGGCAGTACAGTTATCACAGAACAGCTTTCCCTTTCTCTGAAGCTCTCAGCACCTACCAATCCCTGATCCAGAGGCAGAAGCCAGAGGGAAGGGGTAGGCTTTAGCCTCGGAAGTGCTGTTATTTCAATGTATACGAAACTGTAGACAATAACCTGGAGCCGGCCTCTTCATTATCGGATGCAGACTTAACAGCAACACACACACCCTACTTATCGGCTAACACTGACATGAGATTTATGATCCTGATAACATGAGGTTTCCTGTCCATGGCCCATTACATCCATTTTCTGGGTGAAACTTAAAGAGGAAAACCAACTAAATAAGATATAGTGGATTAACATCAAACAGGCCACAACTAACCACTCAGAATACTTAAGCTTCCTTTCCATAGTTATTTAATTTGTTAGCAGCTTTATGGATAAAGCTCATGGACCACACAGTGCCCCCTTCAGAGGTACAGTTTGGAGGTGGGGGTGTAGCTCAGTGGTAGACCACTTGCTTAGCATGTCCAAGGCCCTGGGTTCAATCCCCAAAACCCAAATGGAATGAAATAAAAATGCATATAATTGTAAATATATTCAACTAAATATAACACAAATAACTATTTATTATATACCTTTTAAATTACCTGTTCAATTATAAACATACTTATAAAGTATATATATATATAATTCATGGGTTATTTTATTAACAGATATGCTCAATTCTTTGTAAATAAATTAGCTACAGGCAAGTTCAACACATTTTGATCATATCAAAAAGAAATCCCATTCTTTCAAAAAATTATTTTTATTTATGTGCATATGTGTGTGGGCCTCCTTATCTGTATGCACAGTGTGTGAGGAAGTGAGGTGTGAGTGTCAAAGCCCCTGCCACTTTGTTGTGAGCTGCCCAGTGTGGGTATCGGCACCTGAACCTGGCTCCTCTGGGCAAGCAGCAAGTGCTGGGAACTGCTGAGCTGTCCCTCCAGCCCTGTTCTTTGAGCTACCACCCTCACTCCCCTTTCTACCCAAGCAACCCAGAATCTTACTTTGTGTCTTTATAACTGGCATATTCTGGACATTTTATAAAAGCAGAAGTATACATTTCTGGGTGACTGCCCTTTTTTCACTTAGTATAATATTTTCCTTTTCTTCAGAGCTGGCTGTTAAACCCAGGGTCTTGTGCATTCTAGGCAAGCACTCGGCCACTAAGCCACACACTCAACTCCTAGGGTAATGTTTTTAAGGTCTATCCATGTCAAAGTGTATGTCACCAATTTCATTTTTAAAAGTTGTTGAATAGCATTTCATTTTATGGATAAATCATGCTTTATTCATTTATCAGCTGATGGATGTTTGGAAAAATCCCACATTTCCACTATTATTCATAATACTAGTATAAGCATTTTTGTGACTCTTTGGGGGTGGACATACTTTGAATTCTATTCGACATAAGAATATTTCATTTTTGAGAAAATCCTTTGCTATATCACCCTGACTGGCTTAGAACCTGCTATGCAGCCCAAGCTGGCCTTGAACTTGTGATCTTCCTGCCCCTACCTCCAGAGTACTGAGCTTACGGGCGTGTACCACCATGCTATTTTCTATTGGAAATATATGTATGAATGTAATTGCTTTGGAAAATGGTAATTTCTCCTATTTTAAAAGAATAGGAACATGTGTATATGAGATATGTATTATATATTAGAATTCATTATGGTTGGTTGTCCAGGATATGCTATAGTAACAAAACTCTTCAGATTTTTGTGGACTCAACAGCACAGGTAGATTCCTCAGTCAAAGCACCTGTCCCTTTAGCATCCTTTAGTCCAGCCGTCACACTCACAGGACAGGAGGCTGACGGAAGTCCTTCTGTATTTCAGGGGGAAAGAATGAAGCAGGTTGGATACTAGTTCCTAACACTTGCAGTCTGAAGGGCACCAGGGACTTCTTTCCATACATCACTAGTCAAAGCAGTCACCCAGTCACACTCAATTCCAAGGGCAGAAAGTGGAAAGCCAGACGTGGTGGAGAAGTATCAACACCTTAAATAGATCTATATGTGTATATACATATGTATATGTATATGTATATATGTCTATCCACACATACACAATGACTTCAACTGTGGCCAAGGGAAGAGGGCCAACTCCAGCTTATCATTGCAAGGTTACTACTCCAGTACATTTGGAATCCATGGAAACAATGACGGAGAATACTCATGGAATATGCTGAACTCACTAAGAAGGGAAGGGCCGATCTTCACGTTTAGATGTGTCCTCACGAAATAGTTAACTTAAAAAAGAACCAAGTGGGCCTGGAGAGATGGCTCAGAGGCCAAGAGCACGTACTGCTCTTCCAGAGGAGTGGAGTTCAGTTCTCAGCACCCACTTCGGGGAGCCAGAAGCTTCCTGTAACTCCAGCTCCAGGAGATCCAATACCTTCTGTCCCTTCTGAGCACCCACACAGGCGGCATCAACACAAACACAAAGCAAAAAATTTTTTTTTTTTTTTGGTTTTTCAAGACTGGATTCTCTGTGTAGCCCTGGCTGTCCTGGAACTCACTCTGTAGACCAGGCTGGCCTCAAACTCACAGAGCTCTGCCTGCCTCTGCCTCCCAAGTGCTGGAATTAAAGGTGTGTGCCACCATGCTCAGCTCACAAAAATACTTTTAGAAGGTTAAAAGGAGGCCATGCAATGAGGGAATGGATTAATCTGTGATAGTTAATTTCGTTGTCCGCTTGCTAGGCTCTAGAATCACCCAGGGGACAAGCCTTTGGCGTGTCTGCAAGGGACTGTGTAGATTAGGTTAACTGAGATGAGCCTGCCTTAACTCTGGGCACCGCCATTTTGTGGAGTAGAGTCCTGGACTGAATAAAAAGAGGTGATCTGGCCAGGCGGTGGTGGTGCACGCCTTTAATCCCAGCACTCGGGAGGCAGAGGCAGGCGGATCTCTGTGAGTTCGAGGCCAGCCTGGGCTACCAAGTGAGTCCCAGGAAAGGCGCAAAGCTATACAGAGAAACCCTGTCTCGAAAAACCAAAAAAAAAAAAAAAAAAAAAAAAGAAAAAAAGAGGTGATCTGAACATCATCATTTATCGCCCCCTGCTTCCTGACTGCAAATGCAATGTGACCAGCAACCTCATGCCCTCGCCACTGTGACTTCCGTGCCGTGAAGGACGATCTCCTGTGAACTATCTGTGAGCTCAAACAAACCCTCTCTCCCTTAGGTTGCCTTTGTGTGTATTTGATCACAACTGCAGGAAAGTGACCATAGACCCCAATCTGCTCCCTTACATCACAGCCTTCTGCTTCACCTCAGGCCAGAAACATGGGGTCAACCAGCCATGGACTGAACCAGGAGCCCAAATCACTCTTTGCTATGAGCCAGTTCTCTTGGGGCTTGTCACAGTGAGGAGAAGCTGACTGTCACAGATGTTTGTGTGTGTGTGTGTTTGGATTTGTTTCTTAGGACTGCTGTGTCAAATTCCACAAACCTGGGAACACACAGATTTATTCTGTCATGGATTCCACAAACCTGGGAACACACAGATTTATTCTGTCATGGTTCTGGAGGCCAGAAATCTGAAGTCTGGCAGGACTCTCTCCAAAGGCTCCAGGAAGATGGAATGGGCAATGGTCAGAAGCGGTTCTGTTGAGGAGTGGAGTAGGAATGTCTGGGTCTCTCTCCCAACACTGGAAGCACTTCCCAAAACCGGAAGCACTTCAGACCTCACCTCTCCTCGAGGCCAAACAGACTTCAGGGAAACTCTACTGACAACTGAAAAGGATGAGGTGTGAACGACGACGTAATGGAAAGATGGAGCTCGTCCTTGGGGCTCCCAGAAAGACCAAGGGTTCCAAAGACACCTCTTAGTACAATTCAGAATTCTGCTACTGAGGGCTGAGGAGATGGCTTAGTTGGAAAGAGCTTGCCTTGCAAACACAAGGACTTGAGTTCGATCCCCAGACCCCATGTAAAAACCTAAACAACCTGGGTATGCAGTGTTCCTGTTCTACTGTCTGCCCCTCCCCTTCGGGCTAGGTTTACAGGCATTGTTCTGTACTCAGCTTCTACATGGGTGCTCGGGATCTGAACTCAGGTCCTCAGGCTTGTGCGGCAAGTGTTCTTTACCCACCGAGCATCTCGCCAGCTCCTATGTCTGTCTTTTGTAAAGACATTCTCCTAGCAATATGAACCTGTCTGGAAAACCGAGCATAATCGCTTCATCTCAACATCGTTGAATGTATCTGCCAAGACCTTTGCTTAAATGAGGACATGTTCACAGACTCCAGAGATAAGGATAGGGACACATATGCATGAGGTATCATTTAATCCACTGTGGTTATATAAGGACAGTGTAAAAAAAAAAAAAAAGGTAGCCTGTTGGTGGTGGTACATTCCTTTAATCCCAGCACTCAGAAGGCAGAAGCAAGTGGGTCTCTGTGAGTCCGAGACCAGCCTGGTCTTCAGTGAATTCAAGGACAGCCAGGGCTACATAGAGAAACCCTGTCTTGAAAAACAAAACAAAACAGAAATGAAAAAAGAAGTCATTAACAACAGTGATTACTTTTGGGGGAATTGTAAATTTGCTATAGCGAACCCATATTACATTTATAATCAGATAAAACAGAGCTGGGCGTGGTGGCACGTGCCTGTGAGTCTAGCATTCAGGAGGCAGAGGCGGGAAGGTCTTATGTGTCAGACAGCCCAGGCTGTAGACCCCATTTGAAAAAACCCCTCCCAACAACAAATCAGAAACCACAGAACAATAACAGCAAAGCAAGAATGAAAACTGACACTAAACAAAAGCAAAACACGAGCGTGCCCCATCTTCTACCAACCCGCCAAGCCTGACTGTGCACACCAGGAAGTAGTGAGGGGACTTTGGAGGAGCTTAGTTGGTAAAGTGTCGGCCACATAAACGTGAAGGTTTGAGTTCAGATCTCCGGCACACCTGAAATCTCAATACTGGGAAGACAGAGACAGGGTCCCTGGGGATTGCTGGCCATCCATTCTAGCAAAATTAGTGAGCTCCTGGTCCAGTGAGAGACCTTGCCTCAAAAAATAAAGTGTGTGTGTGGAGGGGTGTGTTACTTTTGTTTATATTGCATTTGTTTAACTCTGTGAAGCTGTGATACTTTGCCTGTCTAAAACATCTGATGGTCTAATGAAGAGGTGAACGGCCAATAGTGAGGCAGGAGAGAGACATAGATGGGGCTGGCAGGCAGAGAGGATATATAGAAGGAGAAATCTGGGAGGAAAAAGAAGTAGCTAGAGGAGGAGGAGGACTCCAGGGGCCAGCCACCCAGCTACACAGCAAGCCACGGAGTAGGAGTAAGATTTACAGAAGTTAGAGAATGGGAAAAGCCCAGAGGAAAAAGATAGAGGGGATAATTTAAAGTTAAGAAAAGCTGGCAAGAATCAAGCCAAGCTAAAGTCAGGCATTTATAATTAAGAATAAGCCCCCATGTGTGCATTTATTTGGGAGCTGAGTGATGGGCCCCCCAAAAGAGCAAAACCAAACACCAACAAGGGTGGGCCAGAGAGATGGCTCAGCAGTTAAGAGCACTTGATGCTCTTGCAGAGGACCTGGGGGTTCCCAACGCCCACCTAGTGGCCCACAATCAACGTGCCTCCCGTTCCAGGAAATCTGATGCCTTCTTCTGACCTCCTCAGGCACCAGGCATGTACATCGTACACATACATACATGCAGGCAAAATACTCATACTCATAAAAATAAATAATCTAAAAATGATTTTAAAAACTAAGGTGGAGAGAGACTGAAGAAGACACTCAACTTTAACCCCTAGCCTCCATACATTTGAAGTTATGTCCTCAAAGTCAGTTGGGTGCCAGAAGGGGATCACTTCTTCAGAGCCGAATGCCCTTTGTCAGCCTCAGACAATGCTGTTATTGTCAGCCACAGACACATGAAGCTTCTCTATGCAAAGAAGAGCCTTGTCCTGGGATGAGTGCCCAGGATGAGCCACCCACCTCCCCAGAAGTGAAGAAACACTTCTCTGGGGTTGACTTGTCGAAATAAAAATACTTTTCTTTCCCAACCAGGAACCTCCCTGAGCATGGGTGATGTGTCTTGTTTCATCAGCATTGTGTTGAAAAATTTTTGCAATTAGTCCCTAACACTTTTTACTTACAAATTTGGGTTTTGGCTTTCACCTGATTGGTACATTAGGCCTGTTGTGTCCTGTGGCAGCCATCTACTAGACCGGAGGGT
The DNA here is from genome assembly GCF_007827085.1 of Peromyscus californicus insignis. Lineage (NCBI taxonomy): Eukaryota > Metazoa > Chordata > Mammalia > Rodentia > Cricetidae > Peromyscus > Peromyscus californicus. The sequence continues at coordinate 59,069,696 of NW_026294402.1, forward strand.
GGCAGTCCCTTTGAAAGGGCTGCATGCAGCACAGTGTCTGTGGTTTTCCTTTCCCATGCCACCCCACGCTTCTGCCTTTGCACTGCACCTTGGCCCCTGACGGCCTTTGAGCAGACTTCGCACACCCGCATGAAGAAAACGAAGATTGCTTCTTTGCATTAGAGTACGGCATTTTGTGGGTTAAATGGGCTCCTGTTCGGAGACCTAAATACTCTCAGTTCCAGGGAAAAACACATTCACAGTTTCAAATAGCTCACAAACGAACCTGAAGCCTGCAACCCGTTCATAAATCGGTGGCTCCTCTAACAGTAATGTTTTACAGTCTACCTAAACAAGTAATGGAAAACTCATATCCACGTATGCACTTAGAGCAGGAATTCAATTCCACGGACTAGTGGGGAGAGACGTTACAAAATCCCGCCAGGGCTTATTAAGTTGTCTCTGTCTGTGTGCAGGGATGTGTGTGTGTGTCCTTGTGGGGCTGTGGACATGCTTCTACTTCATTAGGGCTGGAAACTGTCATAGTCCCAGTGGTAGGGATTCATGTCATGAGCCAAAGTTACCCTCAACCTTATTGAGTTAGAAGCTGGCGACTTTGCAAAATTTCCTTGCTGGGGTGACCTGTGGCAGGTGTTTCTAGTGAAGCTCTTGAATTTTTAATCTGAGTTGAGTGGTGGAGGTCAGAGGTCACAGAACACTTGCTTGCCTTGGGTTTAGAGAAAGCTGTCTGAACTGAGTCTGGAGGCTTTTCAGAAGTCAGCGAAGAATGTTTTTGGCTTGGCCTAGCCTGGTGGTACATTCCTCTAAACCCAGCTCTTGAGAGGCGGAGACAGGAGGACAAGAATTGGCTACATAGTAACTTCAAGACCTGGGGTTAAGAGACTGTCTTTAAAAACAAAATATGCATGGGCCAGAGATACAGTTTAGCAGGTAAAATCTGTCGTGAACAAGTTTGGCCATCCAAGTTCAATTCCCTGGGAACCATGTGGTGAAGGAGAGAACAGACCCTGCAAGTTGTCCTCTGACCTCTACATATGTGCCGTGGTGTACTCTGTACCCCCAAAATAAATGTATAAAACATTTTAAAACTATGTTATTTTTTTTCTCCAGACTTTCCCCTAACTGGAAAACTGTTGAGGACTCTAGGCTAGGACACACTCAATTATCAAGTGGGATAGGGGAATGGATCCATCAGTTAAGTGCTTGCCATGTGTGGTAGTTTGAAGTAATTGGCCCCCATAAACTCATAGGGAGTGGCACTACTAGGAGGTGTGGCTTTGTTGGAGTAGGTATGGCTTTGTTGGAGGAAGTGTGTCACTGTTGGGGCGGGCTTTGAGGTTTCCTATGATCAAGATACTGTCCAGTGACTGAGACCATTTCCTGTTGTCTTTTGATCAAGATGTAGCCAGCACCATGTCTGCCTGCACGCTGCCATGCTCCCCGCCATGATGATAATGGACTGAACTTCTGATTTGCAAGTGAGCCACCCTAATTAAATGTTTTCCTTTATAAGAGTTGCCACGGTCATGGTGTCTCTTCACAGCAATAGAAACTCTAAGACACCATGCATTTTTAAGGATCTGAGTTAGGATCCCAGGAACACAAATAAAAGCCAAGCATGGTGGCACATACCTGTCACCCCAGCACTGGTTCAGGACATGGTGACAAGTAGATCCCAAGGTCTTACTGTCCAGCCAGTCTCTGAAACAGCAAGTTTCCAATGCAATGAGAGACCCTGTCTCAAAGAATATGGTGGAGAGCAATAGGAGGAAGATTCTTGAAATTGACCTCTAGTCTCCTCAGGCATACATACGTGCCCACATACATGCATAGCTGCACATATGCCTGCACATGAAAGAGCTTTCAGCTTAATGAGTACATGGACGCCCAGAGAAGAGATGTTCAGCAGTGGCGTCATGTTATGTAAGGTAGACAAGGGGTTGCATGTCGGGAGAAGTAACTCCCTGTCTATGGCAGGGCCTCTAAGTCCGTCTGTATACTTACATGAGAAACAGCATTTTAGGTGCCTGGTGGCTGAGCAGTAGAGGTCATGGCTGACATGAGTCTAGGCGGAGTAGAGAAGAAACACTAGCAGTCACACGGCAGTCGAACTCTGGAACATGGCTTGGGCTGTGACAGAAGGCAGGTCAGGAAGTTCAAGGCAGGACTGGGAGTCTCTGCTGTCAGGACACCAAGTCTGGGGTTTGTCCTGGGCAGTGGAGAACCCTAGAAAGTATACTTCAACATTTATCTGGAGGAAAAGAAAGATTTACATTGGCTTACAGTTTGGGGGCTATCAATCACATCATGGCAGCCAGGAAGCAAAGAAAAGGGGACTATGGGAAGGGGCCAAGGCAAGAGCTAGACCCTGAAGGACACACCCCCGGTCCTTTCTCCAAGCAGGCCTGACTTCTGACTGTCCTTCCTCTTTCGATAGTGCCACTGTGTTATGAACCCATCAAGGTACTAATGCATTGGTTAGGTCAGAGTCCTCAGGAGCCTAAGCTTCTCCAAAGCTCACCAGTTGTTATTAAAGCTAGACAATATCTGAACGTATTGAGGAAATTCCTTGTTTGAACCATAACGTTCTTCCTTTGGTCCCCAGAAGACTCATAGCCAAATCACCTGCACTGTCTTAACAATCCCAGCATGACTCAAAGCCCAGACTCTCCCCTAAGACACCAGGTGTCCTGGTTGTTTTTGTTTTTGTTTTGTCTTGCCAAATTGACACAAACCAGTTATCTGAGAAGAGGGAGCAACAATTGAGAAAAATACCCGTGTGGGCAACCCTGTAGGGCATTTTCTTAGTTAGTGATTGATGCACGAGGGCCCAGTCCATTGTGGGTAGTGCTATCCCTGAGCAGGTGGTCCTGGTTGGCATAAGAAAGCAACAGCTGGGCATGGTGGCACAGGCCTTTAATCCCAGCACTTAGGAGGCAGAGGTAGGCAGAGCTACAGAGTGAGTTCCAGGACAGTCAAGTTTACAGATTACCTAGAGAAATCATGTCTCCAGGAGAGAAAACAAAAACAAAAACAAAAAAAGACAAGATGAGCAAGTCATGCAGAGTAAGCCAACAAGAAACACTCCTCCATGGCCTCTGCATCCGTTCCTGCCTCCAGGTTCCTGTCTTGAGTTCCTGGCCTGGCTTCTCTGGATGATGAACTGTAGGATGTCAGATAAAATAACCTCTTTTCTCCCCAAGTTGCTTTTGGTTATGGTGTTTTGTCACAGCAATAGAAACTCTAAGACACCAGCCAAACTCTCAAAGTCCTGTAAAATTAAAAAAACAAAAAACAAAAAACAAAAAAACCCCAAACAAGTTGCTGGGGATGTAGTTCAACTGGTAGAGTGCTTGTCTACCATATACAAAGCCCTGAACACAGTGGGGAATGGCTCTGCATTTGGAGCCACACATTTGGACAGTGGTAGTACCAATGGCCAAAATAGTCAAGGTAAGAAGAGAAGATTGGTTTGAGTCCTACTCTGAGGCCCTCAGGGGCCCCTGGTTCTCACTATTCATCTCTTATTCAGACCCTGAGGACCTGGTGCCAGTAGGTGAAAGGACCGAAGAAGATGGTAAAACTCCTCGGCAGATTTCCAGTTCTCCCATACCTCCTCCAACCGCAAGTCACTGGTCTCGGGGACCCAAGACCACCCACCTCACACCCTAGCCTAGGTGTTTTGAGCCTTGATGATTTGAAAGATGCAGAGAGGTTATTCTAGCCCTTGTTTCCACCCTTGGGCTGACTCAAAAGTCCAATCTACTTTTTAAAAAGTTTTTATGTTTACTTATTTTGGGGTGTGGAACACATACATACACGTGTAGCTATCAGGGGACAATTTTTTGAGAGTTGGATCCCTCCTTCCACCACGTGGGTTCTGGTGATTGAACTCAGGTCCTCAGTCTTGGCTGCAGGTACCCTTATCCACTGAGGCAGCTCAGTGGATCCTCAACCTGTTCTGGCTCCTGCATCCCGTATTTACGCCCTCCACTTCACAAAGTCCCTCTGTAGGCTTGGTTTACAGTGCTCTGTGGACCTTTGGCCTCCACAGTGGAGTACCTCTTTTCCATGGGACCCCTTAGCAAGTCGGAGCTCATGGGCATGTGATGTGATTAACAGTCTTGAGGGAAGCACTGGCGCTGAAATTATTCTGTTTCTGTTGAGTACACATTAATTATTGCAATTCTTTCACTAGAATGAAGGGAAAGGAAATTGGTGCCCCAGGCAACCAGGATTGTGGATAAGACCATCCTATGAAGATCCTCTTAAAAAAATTTTGTTTTGTTTTGTTTTTTGACACAGGGTTTCTCTGTGTAGCCCTGGCTGTTCTGGAACTTGCTCTGTAGACCAGGCTGGAAAACAATTAAAAAATTTCTTTTAGATTTTTTTTTATTACTTTATGTGTATGAGTAGTTTGCTTATATGTAGGTCTTTTGCCACATGTGTGCCTGGTGCCCAAGGAGGTGGTGAGCTTCTAAGTGGGTGCTGGGAATCGAACCTGAGACCTTTGAAACAACACGTACTCTTAACCTCTGAGCGAACTATCCAACCCCATGAATTTGAGTTGAATGCATAAGCTCACCCAGTCAAAAGCAGACACCGAGTGTGGCTTGAACCCACAACACTGGGATTAAGAGTCCCATGTTTTACAGACTGAGCTAGCCAGGCAGCTGAACACCTTTAGGTCCAATGAAGGGCAGCCAGTTTGACAGGGTTCCTGGGAAACAGTTCTGGCTCCATTTTATTAAACTTACTCTTTTGTCCTCTTCAATTTTCCCTCATGGCGCTCTGAGCCCCTTTCCTCTGCCCTTTATCTGCCCTTCACTTCAATCCACATCTCCTTTCTTAGCCCCACATCCAGACTGCATTTGATATTCATTGCAAAAGAATTAGCCCGCTCAATTTGCAGTATCCAGCCGAACCTGGTGACCAGTGCAAATGCAGGAATATGTAGCTGGACTCTTTTCCAGGTAACATCTAAGATGCCAGTCTTAGCAGCCTCATTTTAAAAAACTATTTATATTCACAAAAGTCCATAATAGCATTTTTATTGTGTATGCCTGGGATTTGGGTGCATCACCCCTCCCCCGTGCCTGTTTCTTGTTATTGTTCAACACTGACTGCAGCCTTAAATGATAATGAAAACAGACGCACTCTTGAAAGCGAGGGCTGTTTCTGCCTTTAGTGTATGTGGGCTCTTCTGCCTGAAGGGGGTGGTTGAGTGTTTAAGCGGTGGCTCTCCCCGCTCTTAGAACCCAAGTTCACATCCACGCAAGCATTACGTGATTCTTTTATTCTTCTGCAGAGAATAAATTGAATACCAGGCTGTTTAGTGTGTGGGTGTCTTTCAGATGAGACCTTAAGACCCAAAGGCTCTCTCTGGCCAGCGGGATGCTGGAGTTCTTGTCTGACCATCCATGCCCTGGATTTCAGAGCCCCGCCAGGACCCAGGTTGCTTGGTGCCTGCTGTTTCTTTCCTTCCGTGATGTAGTGGCTGCGTTTTACCCTTTAGGGTCCTAGTGCATAAATAAATAAATAAATCCAACAACAAAACATTTCCTCTCTGAGTCTGCAAATATAAGTTTGAATCTGCATAACTCACCGGATCTTGTGCCCTGTGAATGACTGACTCGAAAAAGAAAGGGTTGTGTTTCATAGCAGCTATCAACGGAGTCCCTCCAAGCTGTTCCCAAGCCCAGCTGGAACCCCTGGGGCTCTCCAGAAAGGGTGGATTCTAATGGGCCCCATCCTGTTCTTAGTGTTCCTCCCCTTGCCTAGATGTTGGGTTCGTAATTGCTGATACAATAATGATACCTTTAATCTGACATGCAATATGTCTTTTCAAGAATGTGTTCGTTCTTGGTGGTCGAGTTCCACAAACATGTCTGGGACAGGCAGACAACTTATTATGGGCTGCCTTCACAGATGAAGACACAGACAAAGTGAGGTGAAATGACTTGGCTAAGTCATCTCAGCCAGTCTCACATGGGCCCATGATGGGAAAAACATTTCAGGATTGCAAGGTGGGTGGTTTTCCCACAGCTATGGGCGTAGGTGATGAACTCCACACAGCTGCTGTGACATCACGATTCTGCTTTGACTTTACAAGGTGGGGCAAGCTGGTCTCATTGATCTCATCTTCTAGGTCAGGAAACAGAAGTCCTGAGAGGCTGAGTTTCAAGAGAATGCCGAGTGAAAAAATAAGAAAGAGTTGGTCATCGGGCTCCAAGTCTCCTGTTCTTGACGGTAATTTGATGCCTGATGCCTGACTCATTCAATGGCCTTGGCCAAAACTTCAGAGCCATCCTTGACACCTTTCTTGCTCTTAGCCCACATCTGATCCTTCAGCGGATATTACTGATCCTGCTTTCAAAATGGATTCCAAGTGGACCATGCCCATCATCCAAGCTCCACTCTCCAGGTCTGAGGCTTGTTATCTCTCCCTGGACTGCTGTAATATTCCCTTGTATGGCTAGTGGCCAAAGGAGGCCCATAAAGGACCCGTCCTCCGGTGTTCAAGCAGTTTTTTCTCACTGAATTCTATGGCCCATGACTATTACACGACGGAGTACTGAGCTTTCCCACCACCCGTCAAGAAGACTTTGAATTTCTGGCAGGCTGAAAGTTATTTGGATGAAGTCTGGATACTTTGCTAGAGATTCTGAGTGAAAAGACCATGTGACCTTGTGTGTGATGGCACACACTCTACAATCCCAGCAGTTGGAAGCTGAGGCAGGAGGATTGAAAGTTCAAAAAGAGCCTGAGTTACTACATATTGACTTCAAAGTTAGTATGGGCTGCATAGTCAAAACCTGATTCAAAAAATGAGAGAGAGACAGAAGGACAGACAGACAGACAGACAGACACACACACACACACACACACAGAGAGAGAGAGACAGAGAGAGAGAGAGACAGAGAGAGAGAGATACAGAGAGAGAGAGAGAGAGAGAGAGAGAGAGAGAGAGAGACAGAGACAGAGAGAGAGACAGACAGAGAGAGACAGAGAGAGAGAATCTTAAAAATCCTAATATTAACTTTAAAAAGTTGTGGTATGCTGTGAGATGGTCTGTATGTCAAATGTGTTGCTGATTGGTCAATGAATAAATCACTGATTGCAGTGGCCAGGCAGGAAGTATAGGTGGGACTAACAGAGAAGAGAATGGAGAGAACAGGAAGCTGGGAGGGGGAGACACTGCCAGCCGCCATCAGGATAAGGAAGATGTAAAGTACCGGTAAGCCACAAGCCACGTGGCAAGGTATAGATTAATTTAAGCTGTAAGAACAGTTAGCAAGAAGCCTGCCACGGCCATACAGTTTGTAACCAATATAAGTCTCTGTGTTTATTTGATCGGGTTTAAGCGGCTTGGGACTGGCGGGTGAGAGAGATTTATCCTGACTGTGGGCCAGGCAGGAAAACTCTAGCAACAGTGGTAAGGGGCTGGAGAGATGGCTTAGAGGTTAAGAGCACTGACTGATCTTCCAGAGGTCCTGAGTTCAATTCCCAGCAACCACATGGTGATTCACAACCATCTGTAATGGGATCTGGTGCCCTCTTCTGGCCTGCAAGGACACATGCAGACAGAACACTGTACACATAATAAATAAATAAATCTTTAAAAAAAAAGTGGTAAAATATGCAAAGAACTAGTCATGTTAACTACTTTGAAGTGTCTAGTTTAGCACTCGGAAGAATATTCAGAATGTTTTGGAGCACACCTTCAGAACTCTCCATCTTAGAATATTGTAAGTCGGGACCCATGAGCCCAGAGCTGTCCACCTAGTTCCTGGTAATTCCCAATCTGCTTTCTGTTCCCATGCCTGTGACTCTTCTAGTTACAAGTGAAACCCAGTTGCTTTGTTTTACTTAGCATAATGCCCTCAAGGTCCATCCGTGTGGTACCCGTATCAGAACCGCCCTGCTTTGTAAGGCTGCATAATATTCCTTTACATGGCTATACATGTTTCCATCCATTTGGGTGTTGAGATTTAGGCTGAAGTTTTTTTTGTCAGTTTTGAACACTGTGAACATGGGGACACAAATGTCTCTCCAAATTCAACTTTCAGTTGTGGACCTATCTTCAAGTGGAATTGCTGGGTTATATGGCAATTCTATTTTTTGTTTCCGAGGAACTTCTGCCCAACAAAGAAATGAAAATACAAGTCTTGTTACTCTCCACTGACGTCTTGTTATTTGAGTAGTGCCCAGGGTCCCCGCCACATCTCGAGGCCAGGAAGCCCCAGCCCAGGCCCTCACTAATCATGTCTCCTGCTGTTCTTCTCCCTCGTTTACGAGTCACTTCAGTTCTTGCTCTCTTGTCACATTCTAAGCATGACCCTGTATCATGAACTTTACATTTTTTTCTTTTGATTTTTTTGAGACAAGGTTTCTCTGTGCAACAGTCCTAGCTGTCCCGGAACTCACTCTGTAGACCAGGCTGGCCTAGAACTCACAGAGGTCTGCCTCCCGAGTGCTGGGATTAATGGTGTGCACCACCACTGCCCGGCCGAACTTTAAATTTTTAAAAACTTTCTTTTTATTTATATGTCTGTGTGTGCCTATTTGTTTGTATATGTACTGTGTGTTTAGTGCCTATGGAGGCCGGAAGAGAGCATCACATGTAGGTGATGAGAACTGAACCCAGATTCTGGGCAAGAGCAGCAAGTGCCTCTGAACTCATTGTTTTACCTGTATTATAAAGAGGGAGTCTATGTTAACAGAACACAAGCACGCGCGCGCGCACACACACACACACACACACACACACACACACACACACACACACACACGCATGGTAGAGCTGACGATGTTCTATGGAACTAATCTGAATAGCAATTCTGTGAATTAGGTTTTATCAGTACTGTTCTCAGTCTACAGATGAGGAAATGGAGCCAGCCAAATGTGAAACAATCCCCTTAAGTGTCTGCGTGTAGTGACTACAAAGATGGTCTTTGACCTGGTCCTGAGCAGTTAGGACCCAGAACCCGATTCGCAGCTGCCTCCTCCTTACAAACATACAGCACAAGCTTGTGTTTATTGTCTGTCTGCCCATTGGGTGCAGGATCCCAGGAGGCAGCGTTTTGTTGTGCCTGCTCCTCAGGGCTTACATTCTAGAGCCATGCCTGGCATATAGGTTTTCAGTAAAAACATGTGGAGTGAATTAATGGGGTGATTGTACACTGAAAACAAACCTTGTAGGTTTTCTTGTGATGCTGCCCCCGCCCCCGCCCCCAAGAACTTGCTGAAAGAACAGTTTGCCACATAAAGCAGTTTCTTTTTTTTTTTTTTTAAGATTTATTTATTTATTATATATACAGAAGAGGGCGCCAGATCAAGCCACCATGTGGGTGCTGGGAATTGAACTCAGGACCTCTGGAAGAGCAGTTGGTGCTCTTAACCTCTGAGCCATCTCTCCAGCCCCACATAGAGCAGTTTCAAATCACCCCTGAATCATTGGAAGTTTTCTTGAGGACAGAGCCCCGCCACAGCCCTTCCCCAACACTGTCTCTCAAGCTCTCTTATCCAGTAGAATAGAGAAGGGGCTTACCAGGGTCACTTAGCCCATGTGTCATGGCACTGAGCATGTGTTCATGGTTTTGCCGAGCCAGCCATAGGGCCCAGGGTGTAGCTCAGCCCAACCAGCCTGGGCTATATGAGGCCTTGCTTCAAGAAAAATATGCCTTTAATCCCAGCACTCAGGAGGCAGAAGCAGATGAATCTCTGAGTTCAAGGCCAGCCTGGTCTACAGAGTGAATTCCAGGACAGCCAAGGCTATACAGAGAAATCCTGTCTCGAAAAACCAAAAAGAGAGAAAACAATATAAAATATAAAGTAGATAAAAATGTGTTGTTCTGTTACTTCTGGGTCAGTCTTCTCTTCTGCAGAGGCACTGATGGACTGCTTGCCTAGTGTACACAAAGCTCGAGTTCCACCCCAGCACTGTCTAGAACTGTACATGGTGGTGCATTCTTGTAACCCCAGCACTAGGGAAACAGAGGCACAGGAGCCTAAGGCTATCTTTGGTTACACAGAGAGTTTGGGGACCAGCCTGGACTATGTGAGACCCTGTTACAACATAATCATCCACAACGCAAGTAGCCACAAGAACATCAAATCTGCATGTTCCAGGCCAGAGGTTATACGGGTGAGTAGCCATTTTCAAACTCGTTTTTTTACCTTTTAAATACTGCCCATCAACAGCCTCATTCTCCATGATCATCTTGTGCAGTGTTCTAGAACACTCCTTGGTTTCCCTCCTCCTCCTCCTCTTACAGAGCTTTCCTAACGTATAACACACCTTCCTCCAGCTTTGGAAGGAGTCAGTCTTGTGTGTACTTGGCACAGAGAAATCACTGTGGAAACTGAGGCTGACTCATTATTTAACTAGCAGCTCATTTTAGAAGTGTCTCTGAGGAGCTCAGGTCCACGATTGGTTGGCAGCTGCAATTCAAGATTCCCCATCCCCCACCCCACCCCCTTACCCCCCACCCCAGCCTCAGGTATACTTTGGAGAGTCCTTCTAGCGATTCCTTCGATCAGATTGTCATCAGAATGCAGGTCAGATGTAAAAGAGACCAGTGTCTATTGAAGAGGGGCATCAATGCGTTAAAAGGTACCCTGGTGGCCCTAAAGACTTAATGCAGCCTTTCAAAATGGCTAATTTATACACTGGGCCATTCTGGCTCCCCCTGGCATGCTGGCTCACATTATACAGAGCGGGGGATGGAACACACGTATACGGGGTGCTGGCTGGGCTTGGTGGTGACCTTACATTCACTGATAAAGACCGCATCTCATTATTCACTAGTGGCAATGTTAGTCTTTTATCTTCTCGTCAAGACTCAGGAGGAGAAGAGTCACATCCACTGAGCCTGCTCTGTTATGACAAGGAAGCTCAGACAGCCAATCACCTCAAAGGTGACACATTCATTTGCATCCAGACAGTCTGTTGGTTCAAAGGCAATGAAAGTGCCCCCCCTGACACCCCCGTCTATAAAAAGTTACTTACTCTGGTGAAATCTACGCTTTAATTCATCTCCAAGAGCTGCAGTAGGAAAATGCCATTTGGTCGTGGGAAGTGGGCTTTTGCTGAAGAGCTGCAGCTTATGTATAATACTTGTGCATGTCTTAGGTGTCCGTGGCCACTTGTCAATGCTTTCATGTTCCCGAGTCGTGTATGGATAAAACTGACTGTGCTGTGGATCTTGGCTCCCTCTGCCCCTCCTTTCTCTCTGCCTCCATCCTTTCTTTGACAAGGTGTCCTGTGGACCAATCTCGAACTCGTTATGTCACCAAGGATGAATTTGAACTTCTGATCCTCCTGCCTCCACCTCCTGAGTGCTGGCATTGCAGGCATGTGTTACCATGCCTGGGTTTTGTTTTTGTTTTTTGTTTTTGTTTTTGGTGCTCAGAATTAGATCCAGGACCTTGTGGATGACAGGCAAACATTTTATGAACTGAGCTACATCCTCAGCTCCCATTGTGTGTGCATATGCGAGTGCACATGTGGGTGGGTGTGTGAGTGCACTTTTGTGTGCTTATGTATGAAAGCCAAAAGTAGATATTATGTACCCTCAACCACTCTCCGCTTTTTTTTTTTAGGTTTTTTTTTTTTTTTTTTTTTTTTAGTTTTTTTCAAGACAGGGTTTCTCTGTGTAGCTCTGGCTGTCCTGGAACTCACTCTGTAGACCAGGGTGGCCTCAGACTCAGAGATCCACCTTCCTCTGCCTCCTGAGTGCTGGGATTAAAGGTGTGCACCACATGCCAAGCTTTATCTTATTTTTTGAGACAGCGTCTCTCATTGAACCTGGGGCCTGCCAATTTGACTAGACTGGCTAGGGAGCTTCAGGGGTCTCCCTGTCTCTACCTCGGCAGTGCTGGATTATACTGTGTGTCACCGTGCCCATTGTGTGTGTGTGTGTGTGTGTGTGTGTGTGTGTGTGTGTGTGTGTGTGTGTGTGTGGGTGCTGGGATGGAGCTCAACTCCTCAGGCATGCATGCCAAGCACCTCACTGACTCAGGCGCCTCCCCAGCCTGGGATCTTGATTTTAAAGTCCTGGGAGGATTTGCAAAGTGCAGAATGGGGTTGTCTGAGAGACAAAAGGCCTGGGGCAGCAGAGGGGTGAGGAAGTGAAGTGGTTAGGGTAATATCAGTCGTGAAAAACCGTATGGAGACCCTTGGCTTGCTCTGCTGACACCACAGATAATGGCTGCTCATGTCTGTTTCTGTCCTCTGCCCTGTTCTCTGAGCCCTGACGATGACCACAGAGGTGAGAACCCCAGGAACACAGAGTCGATTTCAGAAGATCTGAAGTTGTCAGGAGAAAGGAGGATGCAGCATGGGTAGTAGGGTTGGGGACAGGCTGTGGTCACCTGCTTGGGCATCAGTCAGGAAGGGGACCTGGTGTCTCTCTCCAGAGCTGAGTCCAGCTGGCTCTGGATACTTGTTTATGACAACAGTTACAACAGGTAACAATAATCATGGGGTGAACCCCCTCCTTTTGGTGTGCCAAGGGGTTTAAAAGATTTAAGGTGACGTGTGACAAGCGTTCACTTGCATTGGGTAGATTCCTTGTCCAGCAGACTGGACTGTGGTATTTTCTGTGTTCTCTCTTCTGTTTGGGAAAGTGTGGGGAGACAACCAGAGGGACCTAGAGGATCCTGGTGACTAGGGCTTCCCAAGTCTTCATCTTCTACCCAGCACTCAGGTGAGTGAGCTGCCCCAAGAGGCTCGGTCATCGTCAGACTCCTTTGTCCTATAAGGCCTTTAAAAAAGCAGTCATGACACCTTTGCTTTTTAAATACAAAAATTGTATGTATAGGTGTGTGTATATATGAGTGAGGTGTGTGTATATATGAATGAGGTGTGTATGTATGTGTATGAATGAGGTGTGTATATGTATGTGTATGAATGAGGTGTATGCGTGTGTATGTATGTGTATGAATGAGGTGTATGTGTGTGTATGTATGTGTATGAATGAGGTGTATGTGTGTGTATGTATGTGTATGAATGAGGGGTGTGTGTGTGTGTGTATGAATGAGGGGTGTGTGTGTGTGTGGGGTGTGTGTGTGTATGTGTGTGTGTGTGTGTGTGTATGAATGAGGGGTGTGTGTGTGTGTGTGTGTGTGTGTGTGTGTGTGTGTGTGTGTATGTGTGTGTGTATGAATGAGGTGTGTGTGGGGGTCAGAGGACAGCTGTGTAGAGTTGGTTTTCTCTTACTACCTTTACGTGGGTCTGGGGCTTTAACTAAGGTCTCCTGGCTTGTGCAGTAAGTCTGCTTATCTGCTGAGACAGCCGTTTCACGGGGCCTACACCTTTGTTTTAATTAGCCTTCCTCCCCTCCCCTCCTCCCTCCCTCCTGCCCCTCCTTTCTTCCTTTTTTTCCCTCCCCTCCCTGTCCCACTTCAGGACTGTGGCTTGTCAATAAACCACACTAGTCTTTTTTTCCCCCCCTTATCTTGCCCATAATTAAGTACAGTGGGGGGTACTCTTTGGTTTTATTTCTTATTATTTTAATTACATTGATTTTGGCTTAAATAGGATTCACTTAAGTACTGAGGAGATTTGGTTTCTGGCTTGTTGGGGGTGGGGTTCCCTACCTTGGAAGAAGACATAGCTGAGCGATGGCCCAGCTCTGAGCGCCTACTTCTCTGAGCAAGTCTTGACCTGGATGAAGGACATGGAGCTGCAGTGGAGACTCCGGCTGCGGCAGGACAGAGCCCTGCATCCTCAGCAGGACTGGTGATTTTCTCTAAGGAGTAACTGTCAAGCAGAAGTTAGACGTGGGATGTCAGCAGGGAAGTGTCCCTGTGTCTAAACCAGTGTGGTCCCTGCTGCTTTGCCATGACAGCGTGACAGCTAACAGTCCTACTCTTTCCCTTCCCTGACTTTGCCTTCTAGATCTGGGTCTGGGGTGGTTTTTTTGGTACCTCTCCTGTCTGCTTCCAAGTCCACATGAGTCTGTGATAATCCCATCTTGACCAATGATTTGGTGATATCTGCTTGTATGACTGATTCACTCTTTTAGCTCTGGGGTCCTTTTCTGTAGAAGGGGCCTGGAATGTCTGCTTGGCAGAGTGGCTGAGGAGGGTGCTGTGGTAACGGATGCTGAGAGCAGAGTTAGGTATTCACCACTGATGTTTATTCCCTCCTTATAAAGGAGACTGTCTGAGAGAAGGCAGATATTTGAGAGGATGTATAACAAAGAAAGTAATTCCTCAGTGAGTGTGTAGGCTCACATCTATAATCCCAGCACTTGGGAGGCTGAGACAGGAGGATTGTGTTGAGTTCAAATGGCCAACCTGGGCTACAGGTATGAGACCTTGTCTTTAAAAAAACAGGGTGGGAGCTGGGAAGATGGTTCAGTTAGTAAAGTGCCTGCCTTGCAAGTATGAGGACCTGAACTTGATCCCCAGAACACATAAAACAAAGTCTCTTGTGCTTGCTTACAATTTCAGCACTGAGGAGGATCCCTGGTGTTTGCTGGCCAGCCAGCTAGCCTACTTGGCAAGATCCAGGTCAGTGAGAAATCCTGTCTCAGAAGCAAAAAGAAAACGGTGGACAGCACCTGAGGAACAACAATCAAGGTTGTCTCTGGCCTACACACACACACACACACACACACACACACACACACACACACACACACACACATTCACGCAGACAGGCATGTGCGCAAGCACACACATACACACACACACACACACACACACACACAGATAGCACTTCCTAGCACACATACCCACACCCACATGCAGGCAGCCCAGCTTGGCCCCCATCTGTCTCCACCCATTCTTTTCTCACAATGCTTTTTATGGCTTACCACAATCATTTCTCACCTGCATTGATCCTTCCCAACCCCTTTACACTTACTGCTTCTGCCACACACTCTAACACATCACGTGACCCACTCTGGTCAGTGTATCAAGATCTGGAATGAGGTAAGCTCAGGGGAAGGGACTGGGTGTGGTTCTCTTTCCCGTGTTCTTTGCATCATTGGGCACAGTGCCAGGCATGCAGTAAGTGTTCAATAATTGATTTAGAAGCACAGGGCCATCACTGGTCCTTCCTGAGGACAGAGACAGTATTGTGTAAGTTTTTTTGTGTCCCCACAACAGTCTCCAGGTATGAACATGTCTGAAAGCTGACAATGACCTATGTTTCTCAGAGCTGGGCTCCAAGATGTGGTTAGTCAGTGTTATGAAAGGCATTGAGACAGGATGAATAGTAAAGGTTTTTTGTTTGTTTGTTTTTGTTTTTTCGAGACAAGGTTTCTCTGTGTAGCTTTGGAGCCTGTCCTGGAACTCAATTTATAGACCAGGCTGGCCTCGAACTCACAGAGATCTGCCTGGCTCTCCTCCTGAGTGCTGGGATTAAAGTTGTATGTCATCAGTGCCCAGCGAGTAGTAAAGGTTTTGAGGTGTCTGGGTTGATAGAAGGCTCATTTCCCATGAATCTCTCTCTCTCTCTCTCTCTCTCTCTCTCTCTCTCTCTCTCTCTCTCTCTCTCTCTCTCTCTCTGCTCTGTGTGTGTGTGTGTGTGTGTGTGTGTGTGTACCAGACATTGCCTAGTGATTGAGGTCTGGAACCAGATGACCTCTTGGCTTCTGCTTTTAAAAGAAGCCACTTGCTTCTTGACTCAGGAGCCCTTTGGAAATTTGTCACCTCTTGGTGATCCTATTGACAATCCCTGATTTTTCTGATGGGTTTGATCTTGGCTTATAGTCTTTAAATAGACAAAAATTTCAAGGGAACTGATTTTCATTGGACTGAAAGTCAATCAGTTGCAGCAGGAATATGAAATTGGAGCTCTGGGGAGGGAACAAGCTGGATTTTCAATGTTCAAAGTCGAGGCAGTGGGGACTGCGCCTCTCTGGGAGTCACCTGAGATACTGCCTCTGCACCCCTTATGCGCAAGATCAGGAAAGCCAGCTGGACCTCCCAGACTGCCTCCGTCCACTCCTTTGTCCTGTCATAAGGTCCTTTGTTCCTCTACATGTGCTCTTGGTTCTGGCTTCATGCCTTTCTGGGCTCTGGGTTGAGGAGCCCCATAACTGCAGGCCAGCACGCCTTTGTGCCTCCAAGTGTCCCCTGAACTCAGCACATGTAAAAATAGATGTTCAAGAACAGCAAAGGTCCAGCTCCGAATTCTGACTTGGAGTGAACTCCATGCTCTTCTGGCGTCAGCGTGCTTAGGTGGCCTTAAGCATACAGAGCCCGTGGTCAAGGATGATTGAGCCCTGCTTTGCTGCTGTTGTTATGCACAGCCTTGTTTCTCTTACACAAAGCCTGATTTTTTTTTTCTTTTCTCCCTACCTGCCTTGATCTCTTTTGAGACAGGATCTCACGTATCTCAAGCTATATAGCTGAGGATAACCCTGACACTCCTCTTGCACTCAAGTATTGGCATAGTAGGCATGTGCCACCATGCTTGGTTTATGCATTGCTGGGGATTGAACCCACAACCTAGTGCATGTTAGGCAAACACTAGCAACTGAGCCACATCTCCAGCCCCGAGACCCGCTTTCTTTCTGCCTTCTGTTGTACCATCTCAGCAGCATGAGGAAGAAATCCTTCTCCACCAAGCTTGATGCCAGTTCCAGGGACAGCAATGCTTGTTGTCCTGGAGGGGCTCCCTGTGTGTGCAGCCTGCAAGCTTTCATTAATTCACCAAGTACTTTCTGCCAGGGAGCCAGACAAGCGCTGTTATTATGATCATCCATCACCGACGGGGAAGAAACTGAGGCAGCGTGGGGAGGAGGCTGCGGAGTGAGTGCGTCCAATGGGGGAGAAGGAGGAGGCTGCAGAGAAGGCAGAGACAGGGGCCTGGCTCCATCTGCCAGCCCCGAGGACCGGCCCTGAGGACCAGAGGTGAAGCGGTGACATTGTGGCCGTCCCTGCAGCAGCCGCATTTCAAACCAGACACCCCACTCCGCCACAGTCCCTTTCCTTTCAAGCCCCTAAACTGAATACATTTTGATTCAATTTGAATGTTCTGGATTAGTGGACGGGAATGAGGTTTAAAAGAGGTCAGCTCCATTACTCAGGGTTATTAATGATGTTGTCGGCCTGTTAAAATCTCAAAAAACTAGGAAAATAATAAATTTTACATATTGAAAAATCACGGATGGATCAGGCAAATGGATAAATTCTTAAAAGTATTTAATATCTGTTAAGAGGACAGAATGATAAATTCAATATTGAAAACCAATATCAGATTCACAATTACAGGCCATTTATCATAACCAGCCACACGGACAGCAGCCTATTGCGGGAGCCCGGCGTGATTCACAAGCAGAGACCCGGAACAGGTCCACACGAAACGAGAAATAAATCTGCTTTACATATTGGAAACTTATTTCTACTTCCTATCTTTATTGCCAACAATAATGTTAGCTTTCAAGAACAAATTGTTACACATTAAACCCATGCATAATGAACCCAATTGAGTCAAAAACTTCCCTAAAAAGAGCTTTAAATTATTCCAAATTGGGTTATTAGCTTTAACTCTAATTCCTCTGAGAGGGCCCGGTCATCTGATAGTAAGGTTCAGCTTTTAACCAGACAGTGGATCTCCCAAGTTCTAGAACCATCTTGTCTCCTCCCCTCCCACCTCCCCTGAAGAGTTAACCGTGGTGGGTTAAAGGGTAGTCATGACAGTGCTTAACACATGTGCTAACGCATTTGGAGAGCAGGGCTGTGTATGCTTGCATGTGTGTGAGATGCAGAGACAAGGGATGAGCTTGGGAGTCCCCTCCTGTCACTCCCACAGGCTTTCCCACGGAGCCTGAAGTTTGGTGTTTTGATTAGGGTGAGTGGCTGGTGATTTCCTGGGATACGCTGGTCTCTGCTTTACGATACTAGGGTTACAGGCACACATGGTCATACTGGCTTAAGAGAGACATTTTCAGCTCTAAGATTAATTAGTTGCCTTTAGTCTCAGCACTCGGTAGGCAGAGGCAGGTGGATCTCTGTGAATTTGAGGCCAGCCCTGGTGTACAAAGTGAGTTCCAGGACAGCTAGGGCTACACAGTGAGATGCTGTCTCAAAATCAAAAACCAAAACCAAAAAAGGTTAGTTAGTGGTCTGCTTTATTTGGGTCTGTGAGTGATGGTAACTCAATGGGATGGTTTGAACATGGACCCTTGCTTGTCATTAGCTGCCAGAGTGCCAGGCTAATTAACATGCTGATCTTCAGGTATCCTAGGGTCAAGTGGCAGATGAGTGGCTGATATATATGTCACTGTCCAGGCTGACCCAGCTGACACAACTGTAGTCATTTCAAAGGATAGATTTAATTCATGTACTTTTTTTTTAAATTAACTCTTTCAAGACAGGGTTTCTCTGTGTAACAGCTCTGGCTATCCTGGAACTCATTTTGTAGACCTAGCTGGCCTTGGGAAAACAACAACAGAGATCCACCTGCCCCTGCCTCCTGAGTGCTGGGATTAAAGGCGTGCGCCGCCATTTATGTATTTAATTTTTAAATTTATTTATTTAGTGGTGTGTGTTTGTGTGTGTGATGTGATGTACATGTGTGCCACAGTGCATGTGTGGAGGTCAGAGGACAACTTAGCCCTTGTTTCTACCGTGTAGAAGAAGGTTCTGGAGATTGAACTCAGGTCATCAAGTTTGGTGGCAAACACTTTTGTCCACTGACCTTTCTGGCCTACAAGATCTTGTATTTTTGTCAAAAAAAGAGATAGTCAAATATAGAAAATTTGGAGGGTGTACAAGGAAAACACCATCTTTAATCCCCTCGTAACAGACACTATTGCCAATTACATGTTTATTTATTTCTTTTTATTTTATTTTTGTTGTTGTATATTTTTGTCAAAGTTGGGATTATAGAAACAGTTTTCTATACAATGATCACCTTTAACTTTTAAAAAATTTTAATTTTATACATATAGGAGTATTGCTTGCATGGATGTTTGTGCACCACACGACTACAGTGTCCTCAGAGGCCAGTTAAGAGTGTTGGATCCCTGAGAACTGGAGTTACAGACAGTTATGAGAGACTCTGTAGGTGCTGGAAATTGAACCTAAGTCCGGCGGAAGAGCAGCCAGTGAGCCTTCTTAACCACCGGGCCCTCTCTCCAGCCCTAGAAGGATCATCTTAGCTGGCCTCTACCTCCTGAGTGCTAGGATTACAGGCATGTGCCACCACGTCTAGTTTATGTGGCTGGGGATGAAACCAGGGTTTTGTGCATGCTAAGCAAGCATGCTACCAGATGAGCCACATCCCAGGCCTGCGATGGTCATCTTAATTGTTACATTAAATGTCATCACTTTATAAGGAACCTTCTCCTAATGGGGATTATTTTGGTTGCTTTTGACTTTTCTTTGTTCCAAATCACATTGCAACCATCATCCTCATACATGCATCTCTGAGTAGATTGCTGATTTGATATTTGTTTTAAAAAAACTCATATTGTGTTAAAGAATGTGAACCATTTGCTATTTAAATCTATATTGTCTAAAAAAGGCTGCTGTGAACTCTTTTTAAAATTTTATTTTTGATTATGTGTATGCATGTGGATTGGTGCAGGTGAGTGTAGGTGCCCAGGGAGGCCAGGAGAGGGCGTTAGAACCTCTGGAGCTGAAATTACAGGCAGTCGTGAGCCATCTAACACGGATGCTCGGAGCTGAACCCAGGTTTTCTGCAAGCACAGTATGAGGTCTTAACTGCTGAGCCATCCCTCCAACCCTTGATATGAGCTTCTGACTCACGAAGGTGCTCCTTGTTTGTAGAATGGGCAGCAACAGCATCAAAGTTAAGTTCATGGGCTCTGGGGTCAGGCTTGTCTGCACTCAGGTCTGATGTGGACCCCCCGGGGAGGCTTTAACCATGCTGTCCCTCCACTGGCTCATCTGTAAAATGGGCATCATATCTCCCTCCTAGAGTTGTCGTGAAGATAAAGTGTGACACCACATAGGAGATGCCTACCACCCAGCCTGCCTAACTAAACACTCCATAAAGGCAGGTAATATTAGCCTTTATCCACTTTGACAGGGTATTATAATGTATGTCCTTATGTATAATATATACATAAGGGCATCATAAATTTTAAAACCTTTAAGCTTTAATAACATTCTCCATTATCTCCAAGATAAAATCCTACCTTGTTATCATTCAATATCCTTCACTGTCGGAGCCCAGCTCACCTTTGCGGTCCCGCTGCTCTCTTCTCCGCAGTCCCAGCCTGCTCCAGCTGCACCCCACCCCCACCTCCACCATGCCACCTCCATTCACCGCGTGTGAGGCGCTTGCCTCTCTGTCTTGTCCCAGCTTTGCACTGTTGGCCAGACTCACTGATTCAAGCTCTGCCCAGGTATTATCTCTTGCCAGTCCTTTCCTAATACCTCTGCAGGCAAAGCAAGCAGAGTGGCCCTTGGTGCTCTCGCAGCAGCACCTTCTGTATGGGTACCAGCTTGTAGCGTCTTTTAAGACCAGGCGGGGCAGTCGGTCAGCTGTGTTGTGGTCTCTCATACTACCCTGGGAGCTCTCTGAAGGTCAAGATCACGCCTTAGTAATCTTTGTTTTCTTCCGTGCCGCCCGTTAAAGTGTGTTCAGTGTAACACTGGGGGTGGGGTAGGGGAGAGGGATGATCAGAGAAGTCCATAAATGGCATTTAAATGAAACTCAATTGAATTTCAACCGAATTGAAAGTTGATTGGACTTCAATTTTTTTATTTATCTTGGGATCTTAAATACAAATGCATTTGGTGCAATTGTGAAGGATTTTTCTAAGCCCTGAAATACTTAATGCTGTTTGCAGAGCACTTCTAGGCAAATTATTGAGATTTTAAAATGCTCAGGGAATTTCAGACGACCTTGCATAAATATATCCAACATATCCCTCAGGAGACTACAGTACATATCTATTATGTACTTGAGGCAGAGAGACCAGTGAGCTGGGACCCTGCATTACCTGCCTAAACTTAAATAATAGTTACAGTTAAAATTGAGGTTTATTTGTGTGTATGTGTGTACGTGTGTGTGTGTGTACGTGTGTGTGTGTGTGTGTGTGTGTGTGTGTGTATGCATGCATGTGTGCATAGTATCTTTCTTACTTGCTCTTTATCTTGTTTTTTTGAGACAGGATCTCTCACTTTTATCCATAACTTGCTTATTTGGCTATGATGGCTGATCAGTGAGTCCCAGGGGTCTGCCTGTGTCTGCTTCCCCAATCCTGAGATTACAAGTACCCCTGTTTTTTTTTTGTCTTTTTTTAAAATGTGGGTGCTAGGGATTGAACTCTGTCCCTTAAATTTGCATAACAAACATTTTAGTAACTGA
The DNA here is from genome assembly GCF_007827085.1 of Peromyscus californicus insignis. Lineage (NCBI taxonomy): Eukaryota > Metazoa > Chordata > Mammalia > Rodentia > Cricetidae > Peromyscus > Peromyscus californicus. The sequence goes on from NW_026294402.1 coordinate 59,091,000, forward strand.
GTCAGTTCCCTAGCTTAAATCGGAGATTTAAATAGTGTTCATATGGGCTCTCCCCACCATGTAACTAGCCTAGTAAAAGATCTGGGTTTTGTAATTGACATATGCTCACTTCATCTTCATTTCTATTTGTGTGGCTTAGCAATGGATCTCCAGCACCCAGGACAGGGCTTGGCACACCCTAGGCACTCCATCAATGCTTGCCAAATGACCAATGAATCAGCAATCAGGCTCCATGTGACCCAATCTGCATCTACTTTGGGGTTGTTTAGTTCAACTTGACAGATCTTTATAGAGTGCCTTTTCTGCTCCAGACTTCTTGCCAAGGAGCCGAGAGTATGAAGATGAATAGCATGCAGTCTCTGTCTTCAAGATGCTCAAAGTGAGGTGCAAGGAACAGACACATACCAGAGAAACGCAGAATGTGTGGCCAGTGGGAACCCAGGCCTGTGCGCGGGAGCCAGGGAGCATAAAGGAGGAATGTTCAGTTCAGTCCAGGGGCTTCAAGGAAGATCTCCCCTGGACAACATCCCTGAGCTCAGTCTGCCTGGATGAGTAAGTGCCAGGCCAAAGAAGGGTAAAAGCATTCTGAACGGAGTGGGGCATCACCGGTCAATACCAAGTGGGACCCGTCATGCGGCCAGTTCACCAACAGCGTTCACCTGTGGCCTCTTTGTCCCAGGAGCTTTGGAGACTGGTAAATAATGTTGGACAAAGCACAGCCCTGTCCCTGTGGAACTTCTGGTCCAGGCACCCAGGGCCCGTTATCCTTTCAGCTTGATGGAGGAGTGCAGAGCAGGGCGGGGTGCAGAGGAGGCTGAAGAAGAAGAGGAGGAGAGCAGATTGTTCCACGCATGAGAATTGAGCTGATACCCCACGTCCTCACACTAAGGATTCGAGGCTTTGGGAAATCAAGCTGCCTGTGAGTCTTCTGGATCTCCTCCCAAGGAGACTGCTTTCCTCAGAGTCTCTTGGTGGCTGTACAGAGATTGCTGGCTGGACTTCCAGAGGCCCCTGCGCTGACTCAGGTTTGGCTTCTGAGTCCAGGCAGTAAGCAGAGAGCCTAGAACACAGAAGGAATTTCTTAAGTGTTTGTCAGAAGAAAACGTGTTATTGGACAATCCCTTTATCTACGAAACAAAGGGATGGCTAATTGCTCTGACATTTGACTTGAGGCTGAGGATGCAACTCAGTCGGCAGAATGCTTGCTTAGCATGCCTGAACTTCTCTATATACCAGGCATGGAGGCACACACCGACATCTCAGCACCTGGGAGGGGGAGGCAAGGATCAGAAGTTCTAGGAGAGTTTGAGGCCAGCCTGGGCTACATGAGATCCTCTCTCAAAAACAAAACAAAATCAAAGCACCAAAAGGAAAAAAAATGACTTGAGACAAAGAATGAGTAGCATTATAAGACTCTAGGAAGATTAGATGACCTTGCCTCCAATATTTTGTTTAACCCCTGTCAAAGGATAAGAAGTCAGACATAAACCGGGCAGTGGTGGCACACACCTTTGATTCCAGATTTTGGGAGGCAGAGGCAGGTGGATCTCTGTGAGTTCAAGGGCAGCCGGGTCCACAGAGTGAATTCCAGGACAGCCAGAGCTACACAGAGAAACCCTGTCTGGAAAACCCAAACCAAACCAAAACCAAAACAACCAGGAAGTCAGAAGTAAAAACTCATGTGCCTTTCCTTACACATATCCCATTTGTACATCCATCTGCGCATGCATTCACCCTTCGTGCACCTAGCCACTCATGGTGCCATGCATCCACCTGTCCATCCACCTATCCATGCATCCATCCATCCATGTTTAGGTGTGGCATTGTGCAAGGGACTGGAGATATTGGAATGACTTCATAGACAGTGCAATGGGGTCAGTTAGACCCGTACGCAAATAAACACCAGTGAGAAATCCTAGTCAAGGTAATCAGCTGGCGAATGGAGAGATGGTTCAAGAGTTCTTGCTGCTCAGTGAGGACTGGAATCCAGCCCGCCAATGCCTCTAACTCTAGCTCCAAGGGATCTGCCGCCCTCTTCTGGCCTCTTTAGGGCCCCACCCCATTCTTTGAACATATACTTATATTGACACATGCACATGTACACATAAATAATAAAACAAAAAATTGTAAAAAAGAAAAAAAGTAAACTGGAGCTGGACAGTTGACTCAGTGGTTGAGAGCACTGGCTACTTGTCTGGAGAACTGGGTTTGATTTCCAGCACCCACACGGCAGCTCACAACCATGTGTAACTTCAGTTCTAGAGATCTGATGCTCTCATCTGGCTTCTGTGGGCATCCGGCACACATCCGGTGCAGGCGCAGGACATCCCTGCAGGTGAAGCACCCATACACACAAAATAAAATAATTAAAAAATTAGATAAGCCAACTGGTTGATTAGGGGCCAAGGAAAGCTTATTGATGATCAGAATTTTAAAAGATGAGACTGGCATTTTCAAAGCTTGAAGGAGAATAGGAAATCCTTATGTCTCCAAGAAGAGCACAGGTAAAAGCAGGGGACCCAGAACATGGGAGGATTTAGGTAGGTGCATTTTGCTGTGGAGATCTGGCAGGGTTTACTGGTTGACAGATTATTGAAGATGTGGAGGATACGTTGGCCTCCAGATGTAGTTCTTTACAGTGAGTTTTTTTCCCCCTAATAAATTCCTTTGTCCTTTAAACAGACTCCGTGGATTTCTTGCTATATCCAGAGGATCCTAGGATCCTGGATCTGCTATGGGAAAGTGTTCAGTGGTCTAGATGTTTCAGTTTTCTGTTGCAAACAAGATGAAACCAGCGGCCGGGAGCAGGAGTGTCCTGGTTTCAGCCAGAGGCCACTCTCCAGCCACTGTTTTTTGATCACCACTATTCTTTAGACAGTGTTCATTTACATTGGCTCCAGACCTCAAGTCAAAGCAAATCGGAGTGTGACAGAGGTGTGTCAGCGAGAAGAGTAATTTGATGGAGAGTGCATTTGCTCTCTTTTGTGAGTAAGCAGTTTGCATCCTGCTGGGTTGCAGCCTGCTGTGGCATAAGGACCATTTCCAGTGATTTCACTTTGCCTTTAACAAAGCATGTTGTATAATTACTTATTAGCCAAAGAGCACCATTAATATAGCCACGGGAACGCCTGAGAACTGTAAAATCCTCACATTTGGATCTGTCGAGCTCCTTTATCGATGTCTAGAATCCCACTTCCTTCCCTCCACTTAGGAAACTCCCTGAAATGCCTCTGAAATCTGTATCTCACATCTCTATTCTCACTTCTGTAAAAATGACTCCAGGCTGAGCCGGGTGTGGTGGTGCACGCCTTTAATGGCGGCACTGGGGAGACAGAGACAGATCTCTGAGTTTGAGGCCAGCCTGAGAGCGCCAGGCTAACCAGGGCTGTATAGTGAGGCCCTGTCTCATTAAAAAAAAAAAAAACAGACTCAGAAATCATGTTTCTCCTTTTGGAAAAGCAGGTCTCATACACACTTTTGATCCATCAGCTGTTTCCAGCTCACCTGTGACGTGGGGAAGACTGAGGTCTGAAAATGGTATTTCATAGGGAACATTTCTTCTTCTGATAGACTCGGGAAGGCAAGGGAGAGACACAGTCCAAGTTTGGCTGTCAATAGATTCAGTATTTAGATATTCTCTCTCTCTCTCTCTCTCTCTCTCTCTCTCTCTCTCTCTCTCTCACCCTCTCATTCTGGCAGCCTGGAACTCCATATGTAGACCAGGCTGGCCTCCTCAAACTCACAGAGATCCACTTGCCTCTGCCTCCTGAGGTGTTGGGATTACAGGTGTGTGCCATTATGCTTGGCTGCTTATTTATTTACTTAGATTTTGTTTTTCTCGTTTGAGACAGTCTTGACCTCACTGTACAAAACAGGCTGGCCTTAAATCTCAGCAAGCCTTCTCAATAACCTACAATTCAAAGTAACTTAGGACAATGTGGCATGATATCCATGGCTGGTTTCTGAGAGTGGGTCACAATTCAAAATGACTGGCACAAATACTCTCCACCAATCTGATTAAATATTCAATCCATATTAAAAGTTATTAAATATTGAATACCATTTAATAAAAACAAGCAAGTTAATCAAGCCTTCGATTGGTGGTGGGTTCATGAAAGCTTATAGAGCAGTGGTTCTCAACCTTCCTAATGCTGCGGCCCTTTAATACAGTTCCTCATGGTGTGGTGACCCCCAACCATAAAATTATTTTCATTGCTACCTCATAACTGCAATTTTGCTACTTTAATGAGTCATAATGTAAATATCTAATGTTTTCTGATAGACTTAGATGACCCCTATGAAAGGGTCATTTGCTCCCCAAAGGGGTCGAGACCCACAGGTTGAGGACCACTGTTATACAGCCGCTTCATCTGGGCTTCATTCACCTCCTTGAGAAGAGAAATAGGATAATTTAAATTAGAAAAGCTGACTAGAAACAAGAAATAAGAGAATTTTTTTTTGTGTGTGTGCATGCGCAGAGAGCATACCATAGTCCCTGTGTGAAAGACAACTTGTGAGAGTTGGTTCTCTCCCTCCACCATGTGGGTCCCAGAGATTGAACTCAGGTCATCAGCGTTGGCCACAAGCATCTTTCTTTATTGAGCCATCTCACTGGCCCACCTCACTAATTCTTAGTGGGTATGAAAATCACATGTGTGAGCATTTTGGGTTGTTGTGGGTTGTTGGGTTGTTACTGCTTGGTACATGTGTGTGGTGCATATGACCTCGTGTGTTGACCTCTGTACCTCAAATTGGCTTGGACACCAAAGGTCCTGTGGTCGCATAACCCAAGGTGACTTCAACAGGTAACTGTTTCTCAGCGTTCTGTGCATGAAGTCAGCTCCCAGAGCTGAACACCTTCTTAGGTTTGACCCTTGTCTATTTGCTGGTTTCACCCTGGTCCTGCCCTTGAAGTGCAAGAGGACACTGTAGCATTGAGAAAAGACTTCAAACAGGCGTGAGCTCCATTTCCGGCCTGCTACTGCTTTTGTGGCTTTGTGAGACTTATGGTCTTCTAGCCTCCGTTTCCCTTCTGGAAAGGGGGAATGATAACGCCAGCTCTACAGGATTGTTGTAATACTATGTGAATATTTTATTAATGTTATAAGCATCTTAAACTTAAAAAAAAATTACAGCACATGTGTGGAGGCCAAAGTACAAATTTCAGCAGTTGGTTCTCTCCTTCCTCCATGTGGGTCCCTGGGATAGAACGTAGATTGTCAGGCTGGACATCAAGCATCTTCACCCACTGAGCCACTTCACTGGCTCAACAAATTGTAAAAGTCTTATTCTTTTGATGAGGCAAGTCCTATGCTAGGCTTTGTGATAGATCTGAGAGGGTAAGCTGTGGAACAGCCCTAGAGTCGGGGCGGGGGGGGGGGGGGGTGACAGACATCCTTCTCTAGTGCTCTATGGTGTCATGTTTTGTCTGAAGAGTTCAAAAGACCCAAATGTTCTGAAGTCTTTCCTTACCCAGCTGTTCCACAGGTCTCTGGGTATAGTTGGGCTTTTTTTTTTTTTTGTTAACTCTTTGGGGGCCCACCACCCAGTTCCCAAATAAATACACAGAGACTGATTCTTACTTATGAATGCCTGGTCTTAGCTTGACTTGTTTCTAGTCAGCTTTTCTAATTTAAATTATCCTATTTCTCTTTAACTACATTTTGCCTCTGGGCTTTTTACCTTTCTGTATTTTATATCTTTCCTTCCTTCTTACTCCATGGCTGGCTATGTGGCTGGCCCCTGGTGTCTTCCTCTCCTCTTTTTCTCACTCCTCCTCTTCTTTCAAGCCTAGATTTCTCCTCCTATTTATTCTCTCTGCCTGCCAGCCCTGCCTATCTCTCTCTCTTGCCCAGATATTGGCAGTTCAGCTCTTTATTAGACCAATCAGATGTTTTAGACAGGCAAAGTAACACAGCTTCGCAGAGTTAAACAAATGCAACATAAAAGAATGCAACACATGTTTGCATCATTAAACAAATATTCCACAGCACAAACAAATGTAACACATCTTAAACTAATATTCCATAACACCTGGGAGTCCTCGATGGGTTTCCCCTTGGGGTTTTGAGAGGGTCTCTTTAGAAAAGGAGAAGAGACATGGAGGATGGAAGGCATGAGGGGCCACCTCAGTTAGGAAAAGGAGCACTACCTCTTTTCTGAGCCCTGGGCACCCCTGTCTCCTGGGACTTATTTCCAGGAAGGAGGACTCATCTCAGCTTGGCCTAAGAGTTTTGACCTCTTCCCTTCCTCTCTTGTTTAGGCAAAAAGGTATGTCCTCGTGGTCCCCTAGAGGACAAGGGACAGACAGCACAAAGACTTGAGCTAGGTGTCTGACTCCAGGTCACTCAGTCAGCTCACAGTGTCCCTTTCCCCCTTCCTCAGGTAGAACATAAACTTCTATGTAGGTATTTAGCTACTGTGTGTATGTGTCTATTGGGGGTATAGCTCAGTTGGTAGAGCGATTGCCTAACATGCATTAAGCCCTGGGTTTGATCCCTAGCACTGTGGAGAACCTGGATGGTGTCATACACCTGTAATCCTAGCACTTGGGAGATGGAGGCCAAAGGATCAGAAATTCAAGGTCATCCTTAGTTACATGAGAGGTTCCAGGGCATCCTGGGAGTGTGAGCTTTTGGGTAGTAGGTGGACTTTTGCTTCAAGTTTTACCCTTAGGTGAGTAGCATAGTCTTAGATGTTACAACTTCCCAAATAAACTTACAGAAGTTGGACCAGGCCAAGCCCTGTAATGCCTCTAGCAGGGTCTCCTGCGAGCAGGCTCTCCTGGCAAGTGAATGATGGATTGTGGGTTCCCGCCGACCCCGAGCTGACTCCCAGAGATGTTTGCTAAAAGTGCTTCTGGCTCTGTTGTGACATGTGTTCTTGGAGGCCTGCCATCTGGGCAGGGAAGGTCCAGCTTTATAGATCCGTGCAGCTTTTTAGAGTATGGCAGAAAACCAGGCACCCTCCCCTACCCCCAGCAATCCTTAGACACACAATTCCTGCCAGGCAGTGTGTGAGTGCAGTAGAGGGATGGGAGGGCGGGACGGCCTGCTTTGTGTTGCTTTTGAGTACAACGGTTATCCAGAAAGACCCATCCACCTCCATGAATCCATGAACCCACTTAGAAATGGGTGGCTACCACACACGGGTGAGAGGCAGGGTAGAGGGGCTCAGAACCCAAGAGCGAATGTGAAGAGGACATGCAAAGCCTAGTTTAATTTTAATTAAATTAATATTAACTGCTGACAGTGGCCAAGTGCCACCAACTCACCGTGCCAGGAACTGGGCTTTGGACTATCCTCCCAGGGCTTATGGTACTGTTAGTGTTCCCATTTTACAGGGAAACTGAGGCTAGAGGGATTAAGTGACTTTTTTTCCAGTGTCACAGTGAGTGGAGCTGGCCTCCCAGTGTGAGAGACCCACACCCTGCAGGGCTATGGAGATGGGAACTCTTTCAATGTCTAACTCAGTCTCTTGATTGTCACGTGGGGAGCTGAATATTCCAGCCAGAAAATTAGCCCTGCACAGGAAGGCCAGCCCTAGAGAGGGGGTACAGATGCAGGTGTTCTGGGGTGCAGGATTTGAGGAGGGTGGTGCAAGCGCAGGGCGCTTGTTGGCTAAGTGCCTCATCCCTCAGGCACCGCCACAAGCTCTGCTTCTATGTTGTAAATAACAAGCCCCGGCATCGGCTGTCTATTTGATTTGATATACCAAGGCAAGGAACTGCTGGGGGTGTTTGTGTGGAGTTTTGTGGGGCCTGAAACCCCAACGTAGAAAGATCTCACCTCTCACAGGGTGCCACCGGAGCCTCAGGAGTTATGGCTGAAATCAGGCTTGGAAGCCTAATCTGGTCCTTCCAGAGCAGGGCTGCTGCCTGTTGTGGGCCAGTGGGAAAGCGGGTCTCCTCTGTCTTCTCTGAACCCGGCTGGGCTGAAATGGGCAGATGACAGCTGATACTCTCGGGAAAAGAGCTGGTTCCTCAGACTGCATAGGAGCCTGTGCTGGGTGGCTTTTCTCAAAGCCACAAATATGCCTGCTTTATTGGCAAAATTCTTCCAGGTGCAGGCCACCTTTCCCCAAGTGTGATTTGAGTTCAAGGGAAGAAAGCGACCCCCCCCCACTCCCTTTCTGGCAAGCCGGGAAGCAAAAGTGAGCCCCTCACATGTTGGAGAGGAGTAGGGGGTGAAGGGTTTCCTGTGACACTCTTTTTTTTTTTTTCTTCCCGGAGCTGAGGACCGAACCCAGGGCCTAGCGCTTGCTAGGCAAGCGCTCTACCACTGAGCTATAAATCCCCAGCCCTCCTGTGACACTCTGAATGGGCAGGTGTCCCCATCGCCTGGCCAAACTAGGAGTGCTGTAGTCTAAGGTGTCGCAGCAGACTGAAGTCTTCCCCGTGGCTCTGGGTGCTGTGCCAGGCCTCTGGCACCCCGTCTTTAACACGCACCCCCAGCCCCCAACTCCAGTTTGAAGCCCTGTCCCAGGCCGCAGGAAGCAGAGCTGATGTGACCAGCCTTTGGAGTTGACCACAGCATGGCAAGTTCTTGCTCTGGGGCAATGTCTGCAACTTCACCAGGTGTGGCTCAGAGCAGCCAGTTCTGCACATTAAGTTCTTCGCTTTTCTTGCCTTTCCCGGGTCTCTAGCCTCAGCAGTTTGGAGATATTCCTGGTTCCCTTCGATCCTGGCTGGCTCCCCGATCCGGAGCTTCTAGAAAGAATAGGTGCGAAGGCCACTCTGATCCATCAGGGAGGAAAAAGGGGGAGAAGGGAAGAGAAAGAAGAGATAGATGCGAGGCCTTACAAGAAGAGAAATACAGAAAAGAGGGAGAGGGGGGAAAAACGGTAAAAGAACGAGAAGGGGTGGATGCAGAGTAGGGAAGTGAGAAGAGAATAAAAGAAGGAAGCCGGCAGAGAGAAAGCCAGAAAAAAGCGAGCAAACGCGCGCGATCGCAGGGTCTGAAAAGACCAAAGAGGGAGGGAAGAAGGAGGTGGGAGGAGGAGGGAGAGCGCAGAGGGGAGGGAGGAGGGAGGGGCCGAGGGACGCAGGGGGTGGGGGCTGCCGAGGCAGCAGTCGCAGCGGCTCCAGCCTCCTGCTCGCTCACTCGCTCTCAGTGCCCGGAGCCGGCTGCCCGGCTCAGGGCTGTACGCAGCTCCCGCTCCTGCCGGGGATCCTGAAGCCTCTCCGGCTCCGGGGCACAGGACCGCGCGGCTGGCTGGCCCGAGCCCTGGGCGCGCCGCGGAAGCAGGTAGATGGCTGGGTGGGGTCCGCGGGGACTAAGAGCCTTGGAACATTGTGGGTGCATTGGGCCGGGGATGTGGGTTCCAGTCCAGGGGAGGGGGCTTTGCAGCTCCAAGACTAACTTTCCACCAGCTCCGTGATCGCCAAGCTGCTCCGGTCGGGTCCGGGCTCTGGGAGGCGAGTTTGGTGAGGGGCAGAAGGTGGATGGCTGGGCTTGCGGGAGCGCCTTTGGGTCCGTGCGAGACGTGGAGAGCCCCGGAGTGGGCCAGGCGCGCGTCCTCCGGCCGCAGTCAGGACGCAGCGGCCGCCGCCTCCACGTGCGGGGAAAGACCCGAGAGTCGCGGTGCGGGTGTCCGGGAGAAGGAACCTGCCAAGCTCTGCACGAATCTGGGGACTCCCGGCCCGGAGCCACCCTAGATGTACCGGACTTGCGCCCCGCCCCGCATCTTCCCAGCCCGGGAACGGTCACCGAGCTGTGGGGCGGCGCGCTGGTCCCCGCGGAGCCCAAGCCCAGCCTGTGCCACGCGCAACGTGGGTTCACTTTTTTTTTCCTTATCCCTCCCCCCTACTCTCGCTGAGGGAATCCCGGATGCTCTGCAGTCCTGTGGGTTGCCTCTGGCGACATCCCTCTGACCCTCGGCGCTGACCTCAACACCCAAAGTTAAAAGAGAAGCGAGTCACTCCTCCTGCACTCGTGGGTGGCTGTCCCGAAGTTCCTAACTTCTCTCCCAATCGCTGGCGGTAGTGTTGTAGGTGGGGACACGGGTGGTCCTCGTGGCTGCCCTGCGCGGCCACCTTCCTCTTAGACTTGATTTATTCTCTTAATTTTTAGGGGGGAAAAAAGACTTAAAATAGATAAAAAATCGTTCCTTGCGGGGATCAAGGTCGCTAGTGGGACGGAGCCACCATCCGTTTGCAGTCCCGGAGAGCCGAGTGTCGGCTTAGCGGGTACGGGAGCCCTCGAGCCCCAGCTGCTTTTTCCTGGAACTGGCTCCCACGCTCCATCCCACTGTCGCCGTGTCTCGGGATCCGTCCCCGCGAGCCCCCGCCGCGAAGTCAGTCAGCTTCCTTCCAGGCTGGCGATGCTCTCGAGAAAAACTGGTCCAAGTGACTAGGATCAGTATCTCCACTCTTGGTCCCTCTGGGAGCCAATAAGGCAGGGCCTCCAGCGCGTTGGAGGATGCTTACCGGGAGGCTAGGGCTCCTGGCCATCCCTGCTCTCTGTGGCTAGGGGACTTGTGCCCGGCGCATCCGCGCCCATTACTCTGCTGGGGGAAACTGGGGTTAATGTCCTGACCAGGTGGTGGCGCGCGGCAGGCGGCCGGGACTGCCTGAGCCTGTCCCGGGTGGCGTTTTGGCTCCCCGAGTCCAGAGGCTGGATTCGCCGACCCTCACCGCTTTCCTACTTCCCTGGCGTCTTTGTTGGACTGCAATCTGAATTGGTCTCATGTGAGGCTTAGTGCGGGTAGAGGCAGCAAAAAAGCGGGAGGTCTTTGCGTAGAGGCTCGCCTACCAGCCATTGCTCCCGCTCAGTAGGGTGGGTTCAGTGCCCCAGGGCATTGACATTAACCCCCAGCCTAGGATGCGGCGCTTCACCTTCTGCTCCTTTGGCGAATTTCCCTGCGGTGTATATCAAGCACCGGGCTTTCGATGTTTGCTCATATATTGTTTAAGCGGCTAGAAATCGAAACCTATAACCGCAGTCCTTTCCCTTTTCTTCCCATTCTACAGACTAGCCTACTGAAGCCCAGAGAATCGAAGGGACTCGCTTAGAACTAGCTAAGGGTTAAGGGGAAGTAATCAAGTCTTTTTGCCAAAGGGCTGGGGACCTTTCCTAGTTTTCCTTACTGACTTCCTCACTTTCTTAGCGCGAGGCAGGTGTTCCCAGTTAGGCCACTGCACTGCAGAATGAACAGGCTGGAGGGCCAGAAGTTGGGAGATTCGAGGCAGGACATGATACCCAGCATCCTCCAAGAGTAGCCATGTCTACCGTGTGCAGAGTTTGTGCCTGCGCCGTATCTGCTTTTAAGTGCCACAGACCTGGCTCTCAGGTGGCCTGCGTGGCAGACTCGGCAGGCATTCTCAGTGGAAACCACTGTGTGTGGGGGGTAGGATCTTGAGTGAGCCTCGTACATTGCCACTGGAGGACAAGGGCTTTTACTGCTAACCCCAGGCAGTGGAACAGCGGTGGCGGTGCAAGGACTTGAGAGTAAGGGCCGAGGAGAGCTCAAGTTCAGCCTTTGGCTCACAGATCCACTACCTCTATGGAAGTGAAAGGTGAGCGTTGGCTCTGAAGGCAGAACTGGGTGACCCGAGGGCCAGGGACACAGCTGTGGAAGCTGCTGTTACCTCCTTTCCTCCTGCTCATCCCCCCACCCCCACCAGGTTTCAGGCATTCCTTTGCTCCTTCCCAGCTTCCCTTTTAGAATCTAGGTGCTGGCAGATGAGATGGCTCAGCCGGGTAAGGGTGCTTGCTGCCAAGTCTGACACCTCGAGTTCGATGCTGGGGAGTTAAAGGGTTAAAGGAGAGCTGATTCCCACAAGATTGCCCTCTGACCTTCAGACACTTGCCATGGCATGAACCCTTGCTCCCAGAATAAATAATAAATAAATAAATAAATAAATAAATGTAATAGAAACGAGGTGCTTGAGCATTCCGGGCTTTGGATGAGTTGGGCATTTCCCCTCCTGGGGACATTTGGTCAGCTGTTAGTTCTGCAGTTTGTCCTTGGGCCCGGGGACCTAGCCGTGATCAGACAGGGACAGTCTCCAGCTCATTATTGCTGACTGCTTAGGTCCCACCCCTCTATGCTTACAGTCTAGTTGCACAGAGGAGGCACATACGTAAAAGGGCATCTGCAGAACTGTTGGCTATGTAACAAATGACCCCAGCCTCCCCTCAGGTGGCTCAGGGCTTCGCCGTGACAGTTTGAAACACTGGACCATGAGGTTTGGAGAGTCGGCTGGTTGCCAGGGGTGACCCAGGACAGCTGTATTGCTGAGCTTATATGTGGCACTGGAGAGCTGCCCTGTAGAGTTTCTGCAGGAGGGAGCTGGTGCATGTTGACGACTGCGATCTTGCTAAGTCTCCATAGAGACCAGCAGGTGACGGTGTACTTCTGAAACTGCAGCACCCACAGCTGCTTGGCAAGCTCTGGAGCCCCACTGTACAGATAGATGGGTAAGTAGACCCCAAGTCTGTAGATTGGGACAGCTGTGCGGTCAGATGGACTCAGTTGCTGTAGAATCCAGGCATCCCTTATGTCCCGTTCAAGTTAAAAATGCTCTTCTTCTGAGCTGGGGAGACGGCTCAGTCCATAAAGTGCTTACTGTGAAGCCTGAGGCCCTGGGTTTGATTCCCAGGACCCTCCTGAAGAGCCGAGTACAGTGCTGTGTGCTTCATAACCCCATCCCTGGGGAGGCAGAGACAGGAGGATCCGTGGGACTCATGGACAGCCAGTTTAGCCTAATGGGTGAGTCTCAGGTCCCAGTGAGAGACGCAGTCTCAAAAACAAGGTGGCTCGCTCCTGAGGTGACACCTAAGGTTGGTCCCAAGCCCTCTGCATGCACTCTCCCACATGTGCACATGGACCTACACACACATGCATGCACACACATAAAATAAATAAATAAACAAAAACTGGAGCCCTCCTCCAGAAACAAAACAAAACAAAACAGGGCAGTGGTAGCGCACACCTTTAATCCCAGCGCTCAGGAGGCAGAGGCAGGTGGGTCTCTGAGTTCGAGGCTAGCCAGGAGTACACAGAGAAACCCTGTCTTGAAAACAAAACAAAACAAAAACAGAACCAACCAACCAAACAAACAAAACAAACCCCACAAAAACCTGAAGCCCTTCTTTCTGTCTGGAAGACAGCAGGGGTCATGCTTCCATTAGGGAAGGGCTTATAGCAACCCAGCTCCCAGGACACACCCTTGGCCTCTGATTCAGTGGGCCTGGGGTGGCCTTGCTAATTGCCATTCCCATCCAGCTTCCAGCCATGCGGATGCTCTCACTGTGGGAACCATACTTTAGGTGTGGGGAACTGAGGAAAGGGACTGATTTTCCTGGAGACTCTACTGGAGCAGGGGCTGGGAAAAGGCTGTGATTTAAAATCTGGGACTCCCAGGACAAGCTTCTAGGAGGCCCCCTCCCCCCACCCCCCAGGTGGCTGTAGAATTAAAGGAATATTTTATCTTCATCAGCACACACACAGAGAATATATTGTCACGTAATTAGGGAATAAATAGGTGTCGCTCGCTCGTTGGCTGCAGACTTTGTGCCCTGTGGCTCTGTGGGGGTTTATTAGAGTGGCGTTATAATTGAGAAGGTGTCATCCACTCCCTGAGCCCCTCATCAAACTTTCATGGCCAGGGTGGTCGTTGTCCAGAAAGGTGTGTCTTCTTCATTTAAAAGAAAAGAAAGTGGGTTGGGGGGCGGGGGGGGGGGGCACTCAGCTGGTAGAGTGCGTGCATAGCTTGCATGGGGCCCAGGGTTCGAGATTCGGCACCGAACAAACCAGGTATGGTGGCACAGCCCTGTAATTTCAGCACTCAGGAGGTGGAGGCAGGAGGATCAGGAGTTCAAGGTCATCCTCCACTAAGCTGCAAGTTCAAGGAGAGCCTGGGCTACGTGAGACCCTGTCTCAACATCAAGGGAGGGAGAAAAGAGTAGAAGGAAAGAAGGAAGGGAGGAAAGACAGACAGAAGGGACTCAGCAAGATGCTTTTCCTGATACCGGACTAACTGTGCTTCATCTGACAGTTGCCATGCAAGGTGTTCTTAGGGAACAAAAGGAAGAAAGAAAGAAAGAAAGAAAGAAAGAAAGAAAGAAAGAAAGAAAGAAAGAAAGGAAGGAAGGAAGGGAGAGGGAGAGAGAGAGAGAGAGAGAGAGAGAGAGAGAGAGAGAGAGAAAGAAAGAAAGAAAGAAAGAGAGAAAGAAAGAAAGAAAAGTAGAGCCGGGCAGTGGTGGTGCACGCCTTTAATCTCAGCACACTCGGGAGGCAGAGGCAGGTGGATTTCTGTGAGTTCAAGGCCAGCCTGGTTTACAGAGTGAGTTCCAGGACAGCCAGGGCTGTTACACAGAGAAACCCTGTCTCAAAAAACCAACAAACAAAAAGAAAAAAAAGAAAAAAAGAAAGAAAAGAAAAAAGAAAAAAAGAAATAGCAGTTTGATCAGAGCAAGGCTTCCAGGAGTCTGCAGCACACGTTCTGGATCTGTTTGTTGACACTGTCTGTTTTAGATTTCTGTTTCTGACTTGGCGCTGAATCTCAGGGGGTGGGGGGTGGGGGAGCTCTTCCACTCTGTGATGGGTCCATCTACCATGTGTGTTAATTAGGCCCCAAAGAAAAGAATCATAACAGAGTTGTTCTCCCTAAATGCCGGTATTTTTCATCTGGATTCTATTTATTGATTATTTTACAGTCGAGAAGGAACAGCAATCCATGTTTTTATTTCTTTATTTTTTATAACAAAGCTAGCTGCAGTAATTATGCAGGCGCAACATGTCTGTTCTGGAGCAGGAAGTTGGAATTGGTTCAGCCTGACTCAAACATTTGGGTGAGATCTAATTGAAAAAGACATTTCAAAGAACAAATATTTAGGAATTTGGACTTGTGCTGGTGGCCTCTCTGGGACAGTGTGAGTCCCTTGCCTGTGTCTTGATTCTTGAAGGTGGAGGAAGAGAATGGAGGACCAGTGGTCAGTCATGTTAAGACTGCTGTCAGAATGTGAGGTAGAAACTTAGACCCCTCTAAGTTTCAGCCAGACTCAGAAAAGGGAAAACTGATACCTTCAGAGATGACGAGGAAGGGGGGATTCAAAAATCAAATATAAATCGAGTCTTTACTGAATGCCCAACCTTGGGGTAGGCTCGATGAGTGTGGGGCATAGGACTTACATGTGTCATTTATCTTTCATAACAGCTCAGGTAGCTATAGAGACAAGAGCCCTTGACTGGAGAGGGTGTCAGAGCTGCCAGCGACAGAAGACCTGAACCCTCCTGGCTGGAACAATGAGGGACTCGGTGTCTCCCGGAACAAGAGGTCTAGGCTATTTCTGCTCCAAGGTTTTTTCTTTCAGTGGCTTAGCAGCAGCAGCAGCAGCATCGAACATCCAGATACTTTTTCATCCTCTTTGTTCTCAAGGTCACAAAATGGCTGCAATGGTTGTAAGTGTTGCATCCTCAAATCTCCTGCAGAGGCAGAATAGTCGGTGAGGGGAGCCTTTCCCAGCCTCTGATCTAACTTTGCCTCTTGTCTTCTTGACGGAATTTTTGAGTCCAGTGCCATGCCTAAACCAAGCAGAGGCAAGGGGTAGAGATTTCACGATTGGTCTAGAGCAATCTTGATGGGCTATTGAATCGCAGAAAGGAACAAAATTGGAAAGGAGAAAGAAGCATCGAGCACCTGCCAGCTATAGAGTTTAAGACCTGGGTTTGAATCCTCTCTCTCCCCTTTTTTAAACCTCATGACTTTGGGCAAAGGATTTTAACCTTTTATGCCCTCAGTTTACTCATCTGTATAATGGGGTTGATTGGGAAGATAAATCTGAGTTAGCCCAAGAACTACATTTGACCAATACAAGACAAGTAAGAGGATTGGAAGATTTGACCTTGACCATCAGGGAATGTATAACCTTGTTTGGGAGATGTGGTGGATTCTACCACATTCATCAACAGACAGTCAGAAGGCAGAGCCAGAGGAGGATATATGGCCAGAAAAGCAACCGTAGCAGGAGACCATGCCACCAGTGGGAGCCATAGCAGTCATGGCAGGCTTCCCAGGCTGGGAGTGCTTCAGGGCATATCCCCAGACTCTAGCCCTGAAGTCAGGAAGGTTGAAAGCTCCGTCTGCCTGGTTTATTCTTGCCTTTTCCTTTTTGCTGGTGGCATGGAACAAATCAGGCTAACGAGACAAGGTCTTAGGCGTCCCAGATTCCCTAGCTAGCTGAGGATGACCTTGAACTTTGAATCCTCCTGCCTCTATCATCTCCCACATTGGGTTTATGTGGTTTGGGGGTTCAAACCCAGGGCTTCTTGCATGTCGGGCAAGTGCTGTACCCACTGAAGCACAAACCTAGGCTTGCAGTTGATGGCGCTTGTTGGGTAGATATCATCATCGTGACTCAGAGGCAGCTCTCAGCTGCTCCATCGCAGTGCTAGACTCCTGGCTTACAGTCTTACTTGGTTCATCAGTCTTGACCTCTTAGGCCATGTCTCAGCATTAACTGCATTATGTCGTCGTCATCATCATCATCATCATCATCATCATGACCATCACCACCACCACCACTGCCGTCATTGTCGTCGTCATCGTCATCACTGTGGGTTTTTTTTTTTTTGGTTTTTCGAGACAGGGTTTCTCTGTAGCTTTGCGCCTTTCCTGGAACTCACTCTGTAGACCAGGCTGGCCTCGAACTCACAGAGATCCGCCTGCCTCTGCCTCCCGAGTGCTGGGATTAAAGGCGTGTGCCACCACCGCCCAGCTCACTGTGGGGTTTTTGATGTGTATCTTTGACATGGAGTCTCATGTAGCCCAGGCTGGCCTCAAACTCATTGTGCGGATGAGGATGACCTTGAACTTCTGATGCTCTTACCTCTACCTTCAGAATCCTGGGGTGACAGGCCTGTATCACCTTATCTGGCTTTATGAGATCTTTTTTTGAAATAGGTCTTGCTATGTAGCTTGAGCTGGGCTTGAACTGTCAATCTTCTTGTTTCAGTGTCCTGAGCGATGGGATTACAGGTGTAAACACGGCACCAGCTTGGATAATATTAGTAGTATTTGATGTCTGACTACTACCGTGAAATCTGATGTCCTCCATTCCTCAGGCGTCTTCCATTCTGGACGCTGTTCTCACTAGCAGAACCCTGTTCTCAGTGTGGGGACTCAACGTTAGCAGCACCTTTTGGTATCCCTGTGACTCTGACATTCCCTTCCCAATGTCCAAGCACAACCGTTGTCTTTACTCTTTTTCCATGATCTATCTTTCTGGCCTGAGGGATCCCCTTTGGTGTGCTGGGTGGCAACACCAGCCTCCCGTGTTGTCATCCTGTGGTGGAGGGGTAGACGCATGGAAGGACACACTTTCCAGAACAGTCTGAGGGGCTCTATGAAGGAGACCGTGTAGATGTCAGTAGATGTCAGTGCAGAGGAGGCTGTGAGTTCTGAACCCATACTATGAGCCGCTTGTACAGTTCTGGGGCTACTGCCAAGCAGCCGAGGACTTTTCTGTCTTTTCTTTCTTCACAATATCTCCCAAGCAGGGTTACATGGATCTTTCACCTTACAGGTCCTCAGAGAACTCACAGGATGAGGCGGAAACTCCTTCTGCCCAGGTCTTATCTTTTCTCTTCCCCTGCTAGGCCTTTCCTCTCCTCACCTCAAGACCTCTCCCCACCTCTCCTCTATGCCTCTCCCTACCTCCCCTGCTAGGTCCCTCTTCCCACTTCACCTCTAGGCCTTTTTGCCAAGGCAGCAAGTCTTGCCCTTCTCTGGGTTTTCTGGAAGTACCCCTCCCTTTAAAGCCTGCTCCGAGCTGTATCCTCATTAGAGCTTCCCTAAGTACTGGTACCCACAGTGCTCTTGAAGTATTGACCTCTCCTTCCCCGAACATCTGTAGCAATTACTGCCCACACCGCACATTCTGTGTTTAATAGGACACTGCTGGTCATGCTATTCAGCATCATTTCAGGGTGTTCCTTGTCTCTCCCAGTTGGATCCTAAACTCATTGAGATCCAAGATGGAGTGGGCTGGGTCCTTCCTTGTGGCCATCACTGTGGCCAGTAGATGGGGTTGAACCAGGGCCTTGTGCATACGGGACAATTCAATGGACATTTGTTTCTTTATTGAGACAGGGTCTCAAACAGCACAGACTGGCCTTGAACTCAATGTGTAGCCGCAGATGACCTTGGATTCTTGATCCTCCTGAGTGCTGGGATTACAGGCGTGCACCACCAGGCCTGGCTCTCTCAGCAGATATTTATTGAATTCATAAACCACAGGAATAGATTATTTTCCTGAAGAAAATCACTGTTTTTTTCCCACTCAATCTCAATTGAAGGGACTAATTTTAACGAATGCCTCCCATATGTGGAACATACTTTAGGCAGTTTATAGTCACTATAAACTGTAACTATCTGCAAGGGGTCAGGGAGCAGAAGTGGCCAGCAGGGGGCACCGAGGAGTGGGGGAACAGGGCTGGCCCTTCATCTATTTATGCTTAAGCATCTTGTGGACATTCTTGCTGCCCCTGGTCTGCTGGTTTCTGGTCTCATTCTGCACGGTTGCTTTAGTGGGTCCCGAGAACTTTGAACTACTTACTTCAGACTGCCAGCCTCTTGGTGAACACTTTATTTGAGGCGGAAAAGGGGGATGAGGCCAGTGGCCCAGGAGGGGAAGACTGAAAAAAGGTTCTCAGAGTCTCTGACGGCTTCTGATGACTGTGAGCAGAGTGGAAGCTTTCCTGAGACACCAGGAGTGTAGGACATTTAGCCCACGAGGGAAGGGGCTAGAGCCCCATCAAGGTGCTGTGGTTTAGTAAGCTCTTGGATTGCGTGTGTGCTCTAAACCCATGCTGCCTCCTCAGACAAGGTCTTAGAATGGAGAATGGTGGAAGAAGTCTCCCAAATCCAACACCTGGCCTCCGGATGCATGCAAACACAAACACACATGTGAATAAAAGAAGCAAGGTCTTAAAAAGTTCAAGTGACAGGCCCAAACAGGATGCCTACCTCGAATGGTAACCTTCTAGGGTCTTCTGAGTGAGGGGCTTCCTGGGGTGCCTTCCAAAGACTGCTTTGGAGTTGGCTTTGTGGGTCCTATCTAGCTAGGATCTACTTTTCTGCTCTGGGAAGCTGCCCTTCCCTGGCCTGACCTGCCTGCTTTGGATCACTCGAGCTTAAAATAAATACAATAAATATAAACACCCCCAAACTTTTTCTTTCCTGCAGAGGATGAGCAATAATCTACATATGCAAATAAATGGCATGCCAGCCCCATGAATATTAATTCAGAAAGGGAGTCTGAGGCTCTGAACTACACTCAGAGCCAGCGAGCTGGCATTTTGCAGCCCCTCGGGTGCGCGCTGGTAATCAGACCTCGTGTTTTAAGGCTGCCCTGTTCTCTGTTGACCTCCCTCCCTTCTCACCCGGAGCACTTACCAGGCAGATGCAAAGGGTCTTAGGTGGACGGGCTTGGGGCTCGGGTGGTGGGTGAGCTTCACTCTGGGTCTTTTTCTGGAGTCAGCTGCCCTTCTACCCTGGCGTTAGCAGGGACTCACCGGGGACAGGGCACAATTCTGGGGAATGCTGTGGGGTGAATGTCAGGATGTCTACAAGGTGTGAGAGGGACAAAGCCTCCCCGCCCCATCCCCCCCCCCCCCCCCCAGCTAGCTTGTTCTGCCTCTTACAGGTAACTAGGGACATGGAGACCTGGAGGGGTGGCAACTTCCCAGAATGACTCCGTGCATTGTGGCAGGAAGCAAGAAAGCTTATTCATTCTCTGCTCTGAAAAAGCACATTTCTTTTTGTGTGTGGAGGAGCGAGTGGGCAGGGTGGCATTTCAAGTTTGTATACTTTTGGGGAAAGAGTCATTCTTTTCTGTGAACAGTCACCCAGGGACAGGTGGCTTCTGAAAACCCTGTCTTGTATCCCATTTGGAAATTGTTTCTTTCCTCCTTCAGATTTCCAAATTAGATTACCCACAGACCAGAATTAACAAGTCCTCTCAGCAGAGATGACAGAGCGGGATGGGAAAAAGGAAAGGCCTGCGAGCCTTCAAGGAAGGACCAGGTTGGGGAGGAAACCCACCGGCCGGCCGGGCCGCCAGGTGGGAAGGCAGGACCTGGCAGGCGTTTCTCGGTCCCACTGGAATCGGGAAGGTTCTGAGGGAAACAGACAGAAAGGAAACTCTACAGCATGTGGCATCAACAAAAATGGGGCGAGGGTGGGGGCTTAAGCTGAGGGTGTGGCTCGGTAGGTAAGGGCTGGCCTAGCTCGCCTGAAGCCCTAGATTCAGTCTCTAGACCTGCATAAAAACCAGGGGTTGTGGAGCACACCTGTAATCTCAGCACTTGGGAAGTGGAGGCAGGAGGATTGGGAGTTTAAGAGTATCCTCCTACAAGTAAGTTGGAAACTAGCTTGAGCTACATGAGACCCTGCCTCAAAAACAAACAAACAAACAAACAAAAAAAACCAACCCTCCCCCCAAAAAAACAAAAAACAAAACTTTGTCTTGAGTTGAGCGTAGTGGTAGCTACTTTGTCTTGGGTTGGGCGTAGTTGGGCCTCTGTATTTACAACACTCAGGAGTCTGAGGCAGGAGGATCTCAAGTTTGAGGTCAGCCTTGGAGGAGACCTCTCTCTCTCTCTCTCTCTCTCTCTCTCTCTCTCTCTCTCTCTCTCTCTCTCTCTCTCAAATAAAAAGTGTCTTGAAGCCGGGCGGTGGTGGCGCACGCCTTTAATCCTAGCACTCGGGAGGCAGAGCCAGGCGGATCTCTGTGAGTTCGAGGCCAGCCTGGTCTCCAAAGCGAGTTCCAGGAAAGGCGCAAAGCTACACAGAGAAACCCTGTCTCGAAAAAACCAAAAAAAAAAAAAAAAGTGTCTTGGGCTGTGGTGAGCTCCAGGGTGGAGGTCTTCACTAGCACGTGCAAGGCCTGGGCTTCCCACTGCAGCAAACATTAGTTCATTCTTTCTCTTGCTCTTTGCTGTTGCTTTTGGTGACCTTTGGCTTTTTTTTTTTTTTTTTTTGGTTTTTCGAGACAGGGTTTCTCTGTGTAGCTTTGCGCCTTTCCCGGGACTCACTTGGTAGCCCAGGCTGGCCTCGAACTCACAGAGATCCGCCTGGCTCTGCCTCCCAAGTGCTGGGATTTTTTAATTCTTTTTTTTTTTTTTTTTTTTTTTTTTTTTTTTTTTTTTGGTTTTTCGAGACAGGGTTTCTCTGTGTAGCTTTGCGCCTTTCCTGGAACTCGCTTAGGAGACCAGGCTGGCCTCGAACTCACAGAGATCCGCCTGGCTCTGCCTCCCGAGTGCTGGGGATTTTTTAATTCTTTTAAACAGTGTCCTGTAGACCCCAAACGGGCTTCGGACTCCTATGGAGACCGGCCTTGATCTTCCTGCCTCCACCTCTCAAATTCTGGGATTACATACACACCATCATGCCTGGCTCAGCTCGCCTTTGGGGCTCCTCCTTCTCCTTGTCCATGAATATTAAATAATCAGCCCTACTTCTTAAGGCTGCTTTGTGGGTTCAAGTTCCCAAGTCACGCAGGTGTTTCAGTCATTTGGATCTTTCTTTCCAGACAGACCTGCTTGGCTGCCTTGTATCTGTAGATGAGGGCTGTGTCTCCTCATGGGCCTTGGTAAGTGCTGGTGTCTCTCGGTGTGTTGTGTGTTTTCTATGAATATGCACCTATTATCTGTTTCTGCATAGTGTCATGGAAAGGGACGAGAGCCAGTCCCTGTGTGTCTATGTGTTTGTGGTGTGACTTTGTGTGTTTTTGTCTGTAAGTGGCTGTGTCTCTGAGTGTCGCCATCCTCAGTCTGGACAAGTCTCTGCACACATTGAAGACCCAGTACGGCCAGATCTTGCCGGGGCTGGTAAGCTTCCTAGTGCACAGAACACCCTGGGTCCTGAGTCCTCTCTCTAAAGCCTTTAGATTGTCCCTTGCCTCTTCTTCCCACCCCTAGACAAGCCTCTCCCAGTCCCCGGAGCCCTTGCTAATTGTCCTCTGTCCCTTCCCCTTACCTCCCTCTAGTCTAGAGGCACTCTGGGCACTGCAGCTACTGCAGCCAGGACAGCCCTAGGCCATTTGCATTTGTGTTTGCATCTCATTTACATGGTCCATACAGACTTTCAGTTCTGCTGTTCTCAAGGTAAAACGCAGTTGGCTTTTCTTGAAGGTCATTATAGTAAGCCTTTTTGGCTTTTTATTTTATTCTTTCTGATTCAGACTTTCTTCCCAGAATTAGGGGGAAGGGGGCAGCAGGAAGAAGTGCCAGAAACCTTTGCATTTCTCTCAGCTCCCCCAGCTGCCAGGTAAAGGCCCTGGCTCTGTGGGTGGAGGTCCTGGGCTTTGGGAGAACAGTGATGGAGGAGATGTCCTCATCTCTTGAGGCAGGTGTGGATAGGGACCAACCCAGCGAGGGTCTGTCCCCTGCTTCTCCAGTTCCCGGGCTTAGTTCTGCAGAAGGAAAAAGCAGGGAAGCTTCACCCCTCACCCTGTTCCTATCTAGATACCAGAGAGGCAATGGGCCTGGGCTAGCCTTGGGAAACAAAGAGGATGAAGTGTGTCTTTTCCTTTCCTTTCAAACCCCTAACACATCATCAGCCATCTAATGTCGCAGGAGGTTTTCCAAAGGCTTCCCCAGGAAGGCTACATCCAAGTATAGGCCAGCTCCTGGCTCTGTGTTCCCTCTGTGGATGTGGATTGCAGTCCTGGTTCTGCTTCTCATTAGCTGTGTGTACATGCTTGATGTTGAGTACCATTCTTGATCACTCTCTGCCTTATTGATTTATTGATTGATTTTTGAGGCAGGGTTTCTCACTGAACTTGGAGCTCACAGATTTGGCTAGGCTGGCTGGCCAGTGAGCTCTAGGGATCCACCTGGCTTTGCCTCCCATGCTGAGGTTACAAGAGTGCACTGCCCTACCTGGCTTCTTGCATGGATGTTGGGGAATCTCAACTCAGGCCCTCATGTGTGTGCAGCAAGAGACGGAGCCAGGTATCAGTGAGAGACCCTGTCTCAAGAACAAGCTGGACAGGGGTTGAAGAATGACACCCGAGGTTAACATCTGGCCTACATACTCAAACATATACATATGAATGTATACACACATAACACCAATAAAAAAGGTGCTTCAGTGGGGGACAGGATTGCTATCTGAGAGCAAAGAGAGGGGGAGGAAAAGGGATATAGGACAAGGAAGCAGGAGGAGTAAAGGCAAGCCAGGCCCAGCTCAGGAGGACCAAAGGATGCTCTGACGAGTGAGTGGTGTTTCATGACTCCATAGCTGTATGTTGGAAGAGGGGAGGGCTTATCTATTAACTCTTTGGTCCAAGTACCAGGGTGGAACATTGGCTTCTATTGCCTGGACCTCTGAAATTCTGGCTCCCTCCCCTGGTGGGTGCTGCCTCTGGGTGCAAAGAATATTTGACTCTCTTTGGGTCTGGAGAAGGAACCTGTGCTGGGGCACTGCTGCTCTTGAGTGTGATGGAGACTGTACCAATGTTGGCTCACCAGGGGATGCTGGGATAGGAGCAGTGTTAGCTGAGACTGTGGCCCTCATGCAGATGGTGGCTGGTGACCTGGGAGTTGAGTGGAGCTCAGCAAATTTGGGCACACAGTCTCATCTGCCCCCCCCCCCCCCCCAGTCCGTAGACAAATTCATTCTTGGGACCAGGTGCTGGAGTCGGGCTCTATGGGGAGAAGTGCAGCAGCTCTTGACCAAGTGAGGTGTCTGGAAAGGACTCATTCTTAGATCTGCATGAGTTTGCTCGCAAAGAGTCAGATGGGAGCCATTTCCATAAGTCCTGGCTTTATTCCTAGCTCAGCTGGGGTGGGGAACTAGAAAGGTTCCCAGCTTGCTGTTGCCAGGGGAGTCTCACTCACTGTGCGGGGAGCTGGCACCCAACAACACTCACACATTTCAATCAGAGAGAAGACTCTTTCTTGGTAAGCTCTGTCATGCAGGATCCTGAGTCAGAGACCAGTGTGTCTAGATTTGAATCCAGTTCTGTGCTCAAAAGCTGGGTCATCTTGGATGAGTGACTCAACAGTCCCTCCACGGAGTCTTTCCTGAGTGCCTGAGGTGGGCTGTGATGGTAAAGCTGTGACAATACAAGAGAGACAGACGCCCCCCACCCCTTGTCCCTGTGGGTCACTAGAGTATAAATAAGTTAGCAGATGACAAGGTGACAAGAGAAGGGGGAAGTGGTGGGCTGGGGAGGACTGCAGTTTTAAATGAGGAGATCAGGGAAGGTTTCAACCAAAGCACCCTTTTAACGCTGGTGTCTTGGGAATGTTGCTCCCCTGTGCCTTAGTTTCCCCATCTATACATGATTTGTTTATTTGTATGTGTATACATTGTGCATATGCATATGAAAGTCAGACATGGGTATTGAGGGTCTTCCTCAATCACTCTTCATCCTATCTTTTGAGACAGGGTCTCTCACTGAACCTGGAGCTCACCAATTGGCTAGACCAACTATCCAGCAAACCCCAGAGAGCCTCTGGTCTCCACTCCTCCAATGCTGGGATTATGGGCATATTTCTCTACTTGGCTTTTTACTTGACCGCTGGAGATCTGAACCCAGGTCCTCATGCTTACACAGCCATCATTTTATACACTGAGCTGACCTTCCTGCCCTTGCATGGTATCATTTGGCACACAGGGTTGCTGGAGGGTCAAGCCAGCTAATCCATACATCAGGTGTGGACCTGGCCTGGCACACGGCAAATACTGTCATTTGTCACTGCTTCTCAGGTGGAAGCCTATCCTTCCTGCCACTGGGAGGCACCAGCATGGGTTCCAGACTGCAGGATTTTGGCAGGCTTCATCTCCCCAGGAGTGGGAGCAGCCTACTCCAGGCCTCCCTAGCTTCTCATTAAAAGGGGACACACAGTCTCTTCAGTTGAAGAAGCAACGTTCACATCTTTTTACTCAAGCCTCCGACTCCCAGAGGGAGTCGTGACTGAGCTGTTAGCAGAATTCAGGTTTAGGAAGTGGCTCCTTGTCTGTCTGTTTGAGCTTCTGCAGATGCAGTGAGCTCAGGCCTGGGCTGGGCTGGGTGCTGGGTTCCCAGTAGTGGGCATGAGGCCCTGCTTGCTTCCAGCTCTTGGCCAGGTGACTACTGTCTCTCATTCGTAGGCACTGAGAGTCCTTTCAGCAACTCAGATGCCACAATTTACCATGGCTGAGATTTTTGTGGCTGTAATTTACTGCCGCAGCAAAGCTGGGGAGCCCAATCCCAGTAGCCCACAGTATAGATATTGCATCTAATCAATCCTCTATTACTATGCAAACACATCCTATAGGCGACTGATGTCTTTTCCTTCAAACACTTAATGTATAATTAATGACACTTTGAATGCCAAAGAAGACACCAGCCCAAAAGCTCCCACTATGATTTATACCCACCCAGATAGGAGAGTGGCTTATCTGTCCTCTTACCATTGTGCAGTGGATCTCCTCACCTTCACAGAGAGTGAAGCCATGGAGGAGAAAGAGAGGGCAAGCAGCCTGCCCTCCAGAAAGCACAGCACCCAAGTGAGATGGTGGCCATTTTTTTTAACATTTAAAAAAATATTTTTAGCTGAGGTCTGATGTAGCCTAGGCTGGACTTGAGTTCACTATCTACCTGAGGGTAACCTTGAACTTCAGATCCTTTCATGTCTGCCTCCCACATCCTGGGACTGCAGGTGCACAGCACCATACCTGGCTTACGAGGTGCAGGGAATTAAACCCAAGCCATTTGAGCATGCTAGGCAAACGCGCCACCAACTGAGCTACCCAGCCCTTTCCTGTCAGCTTCTTGATGGCCCTCCTGCCCAGCCCTCTCACACTCTGTGAGGACATCCTCTTCTAAGTTGCTTGTGCTGCAGATGAAGACACAGGTTTTCATGAGTCCCTGACCCTCTCTGCAGGCAGGTGGATCTGGAAGGAGTGCCTGATGTTTCCCAGCTGGTGGGATAGCAGCATGGACACCGCTCTGCATAACTAACTGTGTGAGAATTCAATATCGTACACAGGTTAGGCCCTGAAACCAGGCTTCCTTATGGCAGTGAAGTGGGGAGAGTCGTGGCTCAGTTGTAGGGTGCTGGCCTAGCATGCACACAGCCATAGGTTCCACCCCAGCACTAAATAAATGGCAGGGTGATTCGTGCCCAAGCACTGGGGAGGTCGAGGTAGCATGATTAGAGGTTCAAGGCTGTCCTTGGTTATTTAGGGAGTTTGACTCCAGCTTGGGCTACAATGAGACCCTGTCGTGAGAAAAGGAAAGAAAAAGAAAGAGGTATGGAGGAGATTCCTCTGGAGAAAAATTATTTGGAAGGAGACAAGGTTTTGGACCCCATTGGACCTTAGGGGACTTGCCTGTTCTGCAAAGAGTGGGTTCCATGAAAAGCCCCAACCTCTAAGTTGATCTTGGAATGCTCTATAGCTCCCGTGTCAGGAATGAGGACAACAGGGCCCATCCTAGAGGGACTATGTCTGTGGGAATGAAGAGACACACTGTCCAGTGTGACTCAGCCTCAGAGGGCAGTACACAGGGCCATGGAGAAGGGGACTGGTCACGCAAAGCACATGGGGGCACCTGAGAAAGAGTGTGACAGAGACAAACAACCATTGTCGCAGGTGGGCACATGCTCACAGGGACCTCTCCTGGGTTAGAGGATTTGGGTTCAAGCCACCTCTCTTCAGGGTAGCCTGCCCTATACATCCAAGACCTATTTTCCATCTTGTCATTCTGGTGGGTGAAGGGCAGCCTCGCTCCTTGCCCAGGAGCCTCCACACGGGCACAGTCCCTGTCCCCCACTCCTTCAGTCCATCTTAGTCCATACTTTCTGAGGCTGGATGAAGGATCTTTCTGAGTGCAAAGTGGACCAGGTTACTGCACTGTCGGAAACCCTTTAATGCTTCTCCGTTGCCCTCAGGATAAAGTCAAAACTCATTAGTGTGGCAGTCAAGGCCCAGTTAGCTGCCTCTCTCCATAATCCTCCTCCCCTTCACCAAGTCGCATGGTCCCCAGGCTTCTGCATGCCTTCTGCACCACGGGACCATGGCCCACCTCTCTGCCGACTCCTGCTGTTGCCTCATGCGATGTCCTTCAGGCTTCCTTTGGTGGGCTGACCCTTTCTTCTTCTCCAGAGGTCAGCCAGACACTGCTTTCTCCAGGAAGGCTTTCTCCTCCAGGGGATCCCGCTTTCTGTTCCCTGTATTATGTCCTCAAAACCCCCAGGGAGCCCCATGTGACAGGAATCTAGACAAGCATGGCTCCCATAGCCAGTGCTTCTGTGAAGATCTGCTGTCACACGGAACTAGGGTAGCTTGGCCTTGAAATGGCTCAAATGCCTGTGTGGGGTGCTCTCTGACCTGTGGGAAGAGGTGGGGCTTGGAAACCAACTGCTGGATGCAGTGTGAGCCACCGGAGTGGGAGCCTTGAGATCCCCCACAACGCTACTAGAAGGATCCAGCATCTGTTGGACTTTAAGAAGCATCAGGGGGCTGACTAGCTAGGAGGGCTTGGGGTGTTGGGGGTAGGGTATTGCTCCCAGGCTGAGGAATGAGAGTGGTCTCGGGCACCTGAACCCCTTGACAGGCAATCATGTTTTAAAAAGCTTTAGCTTTCCCTCTGGTCCTGTCTCTGGATTTTATACATGGTTTTACCTTTTTTTTTTGGTCAAGAGAGTGGGTTGAGGTGATGCCTTATATTTTTCAGACTGACCTCAAACTTGCTATGTAGCTGAGGATGACCATGAACTCTGTATCCTCTTCCCTCTACCTCCAGAGTGCTGGGATTACGGGTGTGCAACCCCACGCCTGCTAGATACAGTACTGGGGATGGACCCTAGGATCTTGTCTACACTAGGCAAGCACTCTACCAACTAAACTACATCCTCAGTCCCCATGTTTTGACATTTGAACAGCTTAAATTTTTGTCCCCAGCTTGAGTTTTCCATCCCTGTGTAGCAAAAGGGACTTAGGAAGAGAAGATCTTCAAAGAGTAGGTTTGGAGGATACCCATTTGGGTGATGCCTCGCGTCCCGCTGCATGGAAGGGGATCTAGCTGGCGGTGTGGGTGGGAAGCAAGATTGCTTCCAAGTGGAGGATGAAGACAGGGAGATGACATCACTGGTTGCTGAGCTTCAAAGGTAGGAAGGACAGAGAGGACCTGGTTTCGGGCCAGGAGCTGCTAGGGACTCCCCACTGGAGGCTCGTGTCCTTCTGGGTAATTTCCATCTTTAATTTCTTGGTGTTTTATGAACAGGGAGTAAATCAGGATCCCACACCGACTGCTTCATGTAAAGGATTAATAAACTGGAGATTTATGGGGCAGTCGCAGAGGAAGGCAGTGGAAATGAGAGGAGACAGGCTTCCCATGGGGCAGAGGCGGGGCTAGGCCCCTTCCCTCTGGTGTGGGGCATCTGTAGGGAGCGCTCTGCAGGGATGTTTGCCCTTTGGGGCTTGAAGGCAGGGGTGGGTGGTGAGGTTGGGTCTGGTGCCTGATCTGCATTCTTTTATCAGTGCAAGATCAAGAGGGTTAACCATCCCTGAGTCTGTCTGGGTGGAGTAGATAGAGATAGAGCTCTGGGCTCAGAGGCAGAGGGTCCAGTTTTGAGTTTAGGGCAGGAATGACTAGCCTTTCCTTTCTTTGTGGCTATATTAGTTAAATTTCAGGTAAGGGAAAACCATGGCCTCAGAGGCTTGGGTAGTAAGAGCCCAGGTCCTTGCCACTCCTTTGGATGCCCTCTGCCGGGCATTGGCCCAGGCTGGCGATCGGAAGACCATGGTGGTAAAATGGCTATTGGAGTCCCCATCAACGCACCCAGACAGGACAGTGTCCAGTGGAAGAAGGACATGCCTGTCTCCTATTGGACATCTTTATAAGAGCAAGGGAGGTCTTCTAAAGGTCATTCAAAGGGCTTTCTCACTGTCTTCCCAGTCAGAACAACTGTCGTGCTCCTTCCTAAACCGAGCAGTGAGTTCAAGGCTAGCCTGAGTCAGAGGAGACCCTGCGTCATAGTTTCTTTTCCTGTTGATAAAATACCCCGACAAAAGCAATTTTATCGAGAAAGGTTTTATCCTGGCTCACAGTTCTAGTCCATCATTATGGGGAAATCAAGGCAGGAGGAGGAGCTTGAAGCAGCTGCTCACATGACGCCCCCCCCCACTCCCCCACAGAGAGTGGAATGCATGCAGCTCAGCTCCCGTTCCACTCTGTGATCCCAGCTGGAAAATGGCGCCTCCCACAGTGTGAGGGTCCTCCCACCTAAGTTAGCTCAATCAAGATCATCCCCTGCTTGCACCTCTAATCCCAGCCCTCAGGAGGCAGAGGCAGGTGGATCGCCTTGAGTTCCTCACTTAACAAGTCCTGAGGCTCATCTCTCAGGTGACTCTAGAGTCTGTCAGATTGACAGCACTAATCATTGTATCTTAGCTCAAAACACACGAACTAATAATAGGACGCATGTGTACACACACACACACACACACACACACACACACGCATGAGGATAATGCATCTTTCTTCACTTGCATTCTTGAGTGTTTTTTTTTTCTTTTATCTTTCTGAACTCTTTATGATGGTAATTCTCAGGTTGGCTCCAAGCAGGGAGTGTAGTACTGTGCCCCCATCTGTAATTGTCAGCATTTTGTTTACTTGGTTTCATGCCCCTCCCCCTTTCCCTAGGAAGGATTTTTAAGATGATATGAAATGAAGTCTGCCAAAGTGCCTGGCTGATGTGCAGAACCACTGTGAGGCATCCCTCATTATGAAGATGGCATGTTATTGCTGTCCCTAGCTACGTCACCAAGGGTGCTCACTGTCTTAGCTGTTTCCTGTTACAGTCACAAAATGCTCTGACAAAAGCAACATAAGAATCAAAAGGTTTATTTTGGCTCAGTTTGAGGTCCCTCATGGTGGGGAAGTCAGGCATCAGAAGCAGCTGGTTCCATTATATCCACAGGCAGTAGGAGAGAGCCGTGAACCCATAAGTTCTTCTCAGAAAGCAAGCTCAGCTCACTTACTCCACTCTAAAACAGCACAGGATCTTCTGCCTAGGGAGTGGTGCCACCCACAGTGGCAGAATAACTCAAGCAAAATAATTCACTACAGATATGCCCAGAAGCCCATTGCCCAGGTGATAGAGTCTGTTCTGTGGGTATTCATGGGCCCACTTGTAGAAGGTGGGCTGAGGTCTGGGGTGTCTAACATTCATAACCTGGCCCTGCTGCTAGTGGGGATGAGAACAGTCTGTCTAGTCTCAAAGGTGTGAGGCAATGTCTGTCTGGAACCTTCTCCATTGGAGAGACCATGGGCTCTTTTCCTTAGCCACTTTTCCTGAGCAGTTTTCTGAAGATGGTCCTGCTGTGTTCTGATTCTTGAAGGTTCCTCTCCCTAGGTTTTCTTCCCCATTTGCCTGTGACGGATATCAATATTCCTTCCTCTTCCCCCTGCAGAGAACATCCCTGCTCTAAGGCCCTTACAAACCCCCCTCTTGGCAGAGAGTGCATTGAGATCTAGAGATTGGAAGTCACTGGCTCAAGGTCATGTGGTGACCTGGTATAATTTCTGGGACCTACCCCAGTTAGAGTCTGATAAGAATGCTGGGATCTCAGCACTGGGTGCCTGGGCCTGGGTTATCATAGAAGACATGATTAGACATGTAAAGTGTTTGGCTGCCTACGCAGGGTGGGGTTGGCCTAGCCCTAGGGTCCTCACACAGAAAGTGAGTAAAGATAGAACAGACATTTCAGGACCCATCCCCCATACCAGTTCCCTGACCCTGGGTTGCTCTGGGGAGGGGAGACACTGGTCCACTGCTTCCTCCCCTTTTCCTCCTCTTGCCTACTCTGCAGGGCATGTTAAGTTGCTTAAAGCAGAGCTTAGGGAGGAGGGATGGGGTGGGTGGTAGGCACTAAGAGTGGGAAGTCCTGGTGTTAAAAGGCAGGTCTGACCAATTGCCTATGTGATCTTAAGTACAAGCCATCTAGAACACAGGACTCCTGTTTTATTCATATGAAACAGAGAATGATCCTTCACAGAGTCACCATGGGACTCACTGTTCAAACCCAATATCAGGTTCAACCCCAAGGAGCACAGCAATCAGTTCCTCAAGGCTCATAGGATTCAGATAGGCTGGGCTAGGCCACATCCACACGGGCTGATCTTCAGTGATCACAACTCTGGGAGGAAACTGAGGTCCGAGGTGACTGTACTAGTGACCAGAACAGCAGAGCCTCAGGGTCATGTAGGAAAATGGGTGCCAAAAGCAAAAAACCTCTCTGATTTTTTCCTGCCTATGCGTGGGTGTACATGCATGCGTATGTGTGTGTGTGTGTGTATGTGCAGGTGTGTGCGTGTGTATGTGTGTGTGTGTGTGTGTGCGCGTGCATGTGTGTGTCTCTAGAGGTCAGCTTTAGGTGTCATTCCTCAAGAACTGTTCACTTTTTTTGTTTGTTTGTTTTTTTAGACAGAGTTTTTCTGTATAGTTATGGTTGTCCTGGATCTCACTCTGTAGCCAGGCTGGCCTCAAACTCACAGAGATCGCCTGCCTCTGCCTCCCAAGTGCTGGGATTAAAGGCATGTGCCACCATTGCCTGGCTCACTTTGTTTTTTGAGACAGGATCTCTCACCAAGTAGACTAGGCTGTCTGGCCAGAGAGTCTCAGAGATCTGCCTATCTCTGCCTCTACAGTGCTGGGACTACACATGCACAGCACACCCCCAGCCTTTTATGTTGGAGATTGAATTTAGGACCTTTTGCTTACTAGGCAAGTGCTCTACCTCAGCTACATCCTTAGCTTTTTTTTTTTTCCATCTTTATATTGACACAGGGTCTTTCTAAATTACCAAGGCTGATCTTGGGCTCTGATCCTTTCTGATCCTTGGAGTTGGGACTGCAGATGTGTGCTACCATGTCTGGCCATGCCCCATGTTTTCTGTTGATTTCCCTGTCCCCTGTGGGCCCTCTGCTTCCAGGGAGACTTCCTCCAAAGCAGGAGTTATCAGCAGTCTGCATTCATGGGAAGCCTCTCCAATGGCATGACCTTCTAGAGGGAAAGAGGCTGTAGGATGGGCAAACTATAATCCCATCCACTTTCTTGCCAGTTGTCCATGTTTGTGTGCTTCTGCTTGTGTTACCTGTGGTAGTGTGTGATCACAATTGTGTGTCTGCATGAGAGTGTGTATGTGAGTGTGCATGGGAATGTGTGTGTGTAAGTTGTTCCTCTTTGCGTGTGACCTAAGTGTGTGTCTGCAAACACATATATGGATGTCTGTCAGACCAGATGAGACAAGCCTGCTGGGTCCCTGCATTCTAAGGGTGTCATTAGGAAGCATTTGAGCAATCTTGACCTCATCAAGGAGCCTAATGGGTACAGAGCAGCCTCACTTACTGCAGCTCATAAAAGCCACTAGCTCCCTGGCCCTCAGCTTCCTGGGGAGAGATGGTTTTTTGCATCACTATTGGCGGATGGGGCAGAGGATGAGAATTGGCTCCTGCACTTGGCTTTGGAGCAATCACCTAGGAAGATCTTGGAAGGCAAGGGGCTCTGCCCATGTGTGAATCCACACTAGTCTACTCACCTTGGCCTGCAGAGCAGATGGCAGGGCTGAGCCCTTCAGGTTGGTGGCTGTTCCCAGCCCAGGCCTTCAACCTACTTGTCTTAGGGTCCTGAAGTTGGCCAGGCCACACTGCCCTGCCCTTCCTGCACACATGTTCCCTGGCACTCCAAACACAGGTCCTCATGCTGTACCACATGCTCACCACACAGAGACATCTCCCCAGCCCTGGCTGTACTGTGTCATAGTCCTGCCAGCAGTAGTGAGGGTAAGTTTCTCCACATCCTTGTCAGTACGATCTACTTTCCAGTTGTGGCCATCCTAGTGCCGTGGAAGCAACATCTCATGTTTCCTCAGTGTTAAATGATGCCGAGCATCTTCTCACGAGCTTATTGGTTATTAGTGTATCTCCTTAGGGATGTGTCTATTCAGATCTCTCCTTCTACTACCTTTTGTTTCCTCTCTCTCTTTCTTCCTTTCTCCCTGTCTCTTTCCTTTCTCTTCCATTCCTTCCTTCCTCTTTTGGGGGGAGTGGGAAACACTATTGAAGGTTGAACTTGAGGCCCTCATACTATACAAGTGCTCTATTGATCCACATCTTTCTATTTAGGTATTTTGCCTATTTTTCAAGATTAGGTTCCAACCAATTTGTCGAATGAATGCATGAGTGACGGAACAAGTGAGCTGGTCTATCACATGCCCAATACTGGAGCTGCCACCACACTGAGTGAGACTCAGTCCCTGTCCTCGGGGAGTTCACGGCCCAGTGCAGAGACAGGTGCTGACGGCTGCGGCGGGAACTTGGACAGCATACACGAAAGAAGTTATGTCAGGCATTTTGAATGAGGGCTTCCTGAAGGAGGAGGCGTTTGAGCTGGCCTTCAAGGAGGATGAGGAGAGTAGGGAGGAGAGGCTGTTGGACAGAATAGGCTCTGGAAGGAGAAGGCACAGGCCTCATTGAGGGGCAGCCTGGAAACAAGTGGGAGAGGGATGGGAGAAGTGGGCAAGGCCAGCCATAGGGTTCGGGGCGTGGTTGCTAGGTTGGGGAGAAAAGAGCCCAGGGAGATGCTTCTCAGGGCCAAGGGACGGCAGGGGGAAGCTTGGAGTGGCTTTAAATTTTCTGTCAGATTCCTGCGTGTCCTGGAGGGCTCCTAACAGAGTTGCTGAGGCTGCGTGGGGTTCCGGGAGGATCCTTTTATGTTTTAGTAATTATCTTGTCACCCACCAAAAAATAATTTTATCCTGGGAAGAGGGAAGGTTTGGTGTGTTGAAAACTGCTGCTGCGGAAGTGCGGGCGGCCTAATTGGGATCCATAAATCTGCTTTTTAACAAGCACAATTAGGAATACTTATTGCAGGCCAGCCTGAGGCACTCAGGCGAGGGCCGTTAGCAGGCAGCCCGTGTGTGGCTTTATTTAATGGTTCTGGAGACTTGATCTGATCGTGGTATCAAAATTAGCCACAAGGGGAGCGTGGGTGGGTGGGGGAGCAGGGGGAGCGGGGCTCCACTTGAAAGTGGAATCAGACCCTAAAGTTTCATCTTGAGGAGGTTGTTAGGCAGGTGTATGGTTTACTAGACTGTTCTTTGGGGCAGATTGGTAAGTGGAGGACCGAGGGGCCGACGGCAGGGAGGACAGATGCTTGGGTATCCCAGCTGCCCAGCAGTTAGCCCTTGGGGAAGTGAGGAAGGGCAACAGGGCTGAGGTTGGGGTTCCCGTGGGCTGTCAACTGAGATCCTGGAAGGCTCAGTGTCTGGGAGGGTCAGAGCAGCTATCTGTGGAAGGAAAGAGCCATGTGGGCCAGAATGATCTAGAAATCTTCCATAAGTTAAGCAAGTGTGTGCTGGGCTGTAAGGATGGGCAGAGTTGGGCGTGTGGAGGGGCAGGAGTGAGACCACCGTTTGCCCCTGACTCAGGCAGCACACTTCCAGGGAGAACTGCCAGGAGAGAGCCCGTGAGGAGTGCTGCTTATGTGGAGGGGCTGAGGGCCGGGTGCTGACAGGGACCCTGGGCAGGGCTTGCACCTGGTGCAGTCACCTGAAGGTGGGGTCTGGGGCCTGGCCTCTCTCTCAGTGTCTGATGTATCCAGCCTTGACATCACAGGGTGTGAGCAGGAGTCAGCTCTCTATGTGGGGAACTGGCGAGGTTGAAGGCTGAGGAGCCACAGCGCCCTGGGCCTCGTGTTGGCCCCAGGGAATTGCAACAGTGACAGGCTGAACCTTTGGGGTGGAGGAGAAGGTGGTCTGCAGCAGCCCTCATGGGCAGGGTCATTGCACTTGAGGGTCCCGCCACTTCAGGAAGACTCCACAGAGAAGGAAGGGATTCCAGTTCTTTAAAACATTAAAAGTGATTTCTTATTACATTTATTACTATTTTTTGTATGTATGTGTGGAGATGTGTGTATACCATGTTGTGTGTGTGTGTATAGAGGTCAGAGGACAACTCGTGGGAGGGAGGGAGTGCCCTCCTTCTACCCTAGAGGTGGGTCCTAGAGGTTGAACTCATGTGATCCATCTTAGTGACAAGGACGTTTATCCACCGAGTCGTCTCTGTCGGCCCCTCCGGCTGCCTCTTGATAAAATGAGTAGTGATACGTGAGGTACCACAGGCCTTTAATCCCAGCCAAGGCGGGTAGCTCTCCGTGAATTTGAAATCGGCTTGGTCTACATTGTGAGTTCCAGGCCAGCCAGGGATGCATAGTGAGACCTTGTCTCAATAAAATAAAACAAAATAGAATAGAATAGTGAGTAAATAAATAAGAACACAAATGAACAACTGAATAGGTGGATGAATGGATAAGTCTGTGAATGAATGGATGAGTGGGTAAGTAAATGAGTGAATGAGTGGATGTGGGAATGAAGGGGTTGGTCAATGAATGAGTAGATGAGTGAGTTAATGAATGAATAATTAAGTAACAGAATGAATTAGTGAGTGGGTGAGTAAATGCAGGAGTGCTAGGTTTGGGGGCTGGAGAGATGGCTGTGTTAAGAGCAGCTGCTGCTTTTGCAGAGAACCGGGTTAGGTTCTGCACCCACATGGCGGCTCACAATGGTCCAGTTCCAGGGGATTCAACTCCTTCTTCTAGTCTCTGCAAGTGCCAGGCTTGCAAGTGGTGCACAGACATACACATAGACGGAACACTCACACACACAAAGTAAAAATAAACAAGTCTTTTTAAAAAGTGCTGGGCTTTGTGCCTGGCATAAAGGGAAGAGCCTCGCATGGGTGTCAGGCAAGCTTGGGATTCACCAAATACTGGCATTTTGTCATGCTGCATGTCCTTGGTATTGTCACTTGACTATTCTAATGGGAAAAATAGAAAGTTAAGCTGGGAGGTAGTGGTTCACACCTTTAATCCCAGCACTTGGGAGGCCTCTTTGAGGATCTCTCTGAGTTAGAGGCCAGCCTGGTCTACAGAGCAAATTCCAGGACAGCCAGAGCTGTTAAACAGACAAACCTTGTCTCGAAAAACAAAAACAAAACCAAACAAGATGGTATTGATGTCACAGTCATCATTCTGTGAGGGTCAAGTGAAAGAAAGGACCTCTAGCATGCAGTGGGGGCCAAATCCATGCCAGTTCCTTCGCTACTTCCCCAGTGTGTGTCCTTTCAGTTTGAAATCGGGGTTCCCCACACCTGTCCTGCTTCTAACCAGGGTCTTGTTGAAACTCCAAGGTGTCATCACACCTTGTGTGACAGGTACTTGGTGAGTTGCACTTTACAAGGATGAAAGAGGAACTCTGTGTGTGTGAAGTCCCTTTGAAGTGACTGGGACCATGCTGGGGGTGGGTGGGAAAGGAAGGGAGAGGTGACATGTGCGGAGAGTTGCCACTGCACCCAGAGTTCTGAGAACTGAAGAGTGGAAAGCTCACAGGACCTAGCAGCGACTCCTGAGGGCTGCCATTTCTGTGGTTCCTGGATTCTAGTGAAACTTAGAATTCTCTAGATTGTTTGACCTTGAGGTGGAATCAGATACAGAGGCCTATCCAGTGAGCCATACACTGAAGTGGTTCTGTGCCCTTCAGGAACTAGAAATGCTCAGCAAGCCAGGGTCTAGCCATTGTTTTAGGTTAAATTTATGAAAGTCAGGGGCTTTATGGATGGTGGCTCATGTGTCATCTCTGTGTGTGGTCATTCCCTGTAAGAGTTTTCATGGGGACTGAGGTCCAGGGAAGAGAGAAGGGGAGTTCTCTCTCTTCCCTGGGCCTCAGCCAGGAAAACCAGCCACACTTACTCCTTACCTACCCTAGGGCTCCCTGGGAGTCGGCTTCCAAGAGAAGCATTTCCCTAACACCTGACACCGTACCCTCCCTACACTTTTTATGTAAATGCCTAATTTAAGGTGCACTCAGCTCCCCTAACTGTGGGTTCTGAATCCACAGATCTAGCCAATTGGTTGGAAAATACTGGGAGAGAATGTCTCTAGGGTCTTTCCCTCCATGTTGTCATTCTCCAGACAGTCTTGTGCCGCCGTCTGGATTAGGTGCGACTGCCATAGAGGTGCCTGGCTGCACTAGTGAGGATGGACGTTGGTGATGGCCATTTTATATTTGAGCCACTGCGTCTTCTGGGCTTCTGGAATCAGTCCCCTGTGGATACATGGATGGGGAGGGGACTGCTGTAATTTCAGAGTCTCAGAGATCTCTCAGAGAATTCTCGGGGGCTGTCTGCCCAGCTGTTCCCATCAGTATTTTGCATGCTGGCTTCATGACGATGGAAGCAGGAACCAAACTACAGACCGTCTGTGGCCTTTGTGTACATCTCTATAAACGTTATAGTATATATATTTGCAGTCAGAGCCACTTCGGTTCACTACTTATTTATTTTATTATTTGTGTGTGTGTGTGTGTGTGTGTGTGTGTGTGTGTTTTGCCTGTCTGTACATATGTGTATCACAAGCATGCCTTGTGCCCAAAGAGATCAGAAAAGAGTGTCGGATGCCCTGGAATTGGAGTTACATATGTGAGCTGCCATGTGGGTGCTGGGAATCAAACCTGGGTCCTCTGCAAGAGCAACAAATGCTCTTAACCACTAAGTCAATTCCCCAGCTCCTTAAAACTTTCTCTAAGCCGGGCGGTGGTGGCGCACGCCTTTAATCCCAGCACTCGGGAGGCAGAGCCAGGAGGATCTCTGTGAGTTCGAGGCCAGCCTGGGCTACCAAGTGAGTTCCAGGAAAGGCGCAAAGCTACACAGAGAAACCCTGTCTCGAAAAACCAAAAAAAAAAAAAAAAAAAAAAAACTTTCTCTATAGTCACATCCCCTTCCCTCCACCCACCTCTGGCACCCATTGGTCCCTTGTCTCCTTCCCTTGTCATTTGAACAAGTGTCACATGAATGGGATTACCTGATGTATCTTTTGAGACCGACTCTTCTCATTCTGGGTTGTTCTCTAGCAATCCATCCAGACTCTTGTGTGTCTAGCCCCGTGTTCTTTTATACTGCTGAGTAGTCCATGTTTTTTGGGGGCTACCATACAAAGCACTACCATGAGGATAGCTTCAAATCACACAAACTTATTTTTCATGATTCCAGGGATTGACTTGGAAGTCAAGTTTCAGTGGGTATGGCTGGGCTCCGAGCAGGGTCCTGGGAAGGATCCTTCCTCGGCTCTCCTGACCTTCTGATTTTTGCCAACAACTTGTCCCTGTATGATCTTAGCATGTCTGCAAAGACCCTAAGAAGGCCACACCCTGAGGTTTCAAGTGGACTTGAATTTTGGGATGGCACTCCCCAATCCGGCAGACACGGTGTAGACGCACTAGAGTATTGCCCATCCTCCCATGCAAGGAAGTCAGGGCTGTTTCCAAGTTTTAGCTATTATAAGAAAGGATGCTGTAAACACTCTTACAGAGACTTCACTGGACAAAAATTATCTTAAGATAAATGTCCCAGAGTGTAATTCCTGGGTCGTAGCTCAAGCATGTTTAGGTTTTAAAGAAACCGCTAAGCTGGTCTTCACAGTGGCTGAATCATCTTAAATGCCCATCAGCCTTGTTCTCCACATCCATGCCGGTCTTGGTGGTATTCCTGTGTTTGTTTTGTCCATCTGGTGAGAGGCTGAGCACGTCACCAAGTGCCATGGGCTGATGATGTCATGTTTTTTCATGTGCTTATGCTCTATCTGCAGGTCCTCTGGCAAAGTCACCTCAAGCGTTTTCTCCACTTAAATTTTAAAATTGCATTTATTGATTTATCATTATTAATATGACTGCTACTATTATTAATTTTTGTGTGTGTGTGAGTCATCATCCGAGGACGGCCGTGGTAATCTGTTCTCTTCTACCTGTGGGCCTGGGGACTCAAACTTGGGTCCTCAGGCCTGGGAGTAAGAGCCTCACTGGCTGAGCCATCTTGCTGGTCCCTTTCTCCACTTTTAACTTTAATTGTTTGTTTGAGTCAAGGTCTCACTATATAAACCTGGCTGGCCTGGAGCTTGCTATGTAGACCTTGAACTCACGGAGATCCACTTGCCTGTGTCTCCTGAGAGCTGGGTTAGAGGTGTGTGCCACTATGCCTCATTCCTTTCTCTACTCCCATCTCCCCTCACTAGAGACAGGGTTTCTCTGTTGTGGTAGTTTGAATGTAATTGGCTCCCATAATCTCAAAGGGAATGGCACTATTAGGAGGTGTGGCTTTGTTGCAGTGGGTATGACCTTGTTGGAGGAAGTGTGTCACTGTGGGGCTGGCGTTGAGGTTTCCTATGCTCAGGATACCTCCCAATGAGTCAGTTGACTTCCTGTTGCACCACATCTGCCCACCTGCCACCATGCTCTCCACCTTGATGATAATGGACGGAACCTCTGAACTGTAAGCAAGCACCCCATTTAAATGTTTCTTTTATAAGAGTTGCCATGGTCATGGTGTCTCTTCACAGCAATAGAAAACCTTAACTAAGACATCTGTGTAACAGCCGCCCTGGCTGTCCTAGAACTTGCTTTGTAGACCAGGCTGATCTCAAACTCAAAGAGATCCACCTGCCTCTTCTTCCTGAGTGTTGGGATTAAAGGCATATCTTCTTTTCCCTCTCTGAATAGTGTCTATCACAGAGCACTTATTTTCCGTGAAGTCTGATGTATTGATGGTTCCTTGAGGGCTGGGCTTTCAATGTCAAGTCTCTTTAGGTTTTCCTCTACCAGCTGAACTGTGTCCCCTCTGTATCTCTCTACACAGTTCCTGTCTCTTGTGGACATAAACTTAGTTTTTTGGGTTTTTTTTTTGCCTGTGGCTATAGGTGTCCAGACGACTCACCTTCTCTCCCCACACCTTCCCAGGCCTTCATAGACAGTGCTGACTGGATTTCCACTATGGGAGCTGACCCCAGACTTGAAGTTCACACTTCAAGTTATCTGCTGAATGGAACTAACATCTGGGTGCCCATGATCTGAGAGCACTCCAGTTAAAGATGAAGAAATCGTGGCCAGTTTAAAGAGGCTGAAAGGGTCATGTTTTCCCCACCCAGGGCCACATGTTAGGAAGCAGGCAGATGAGAAAACAATGAGAAACACCAAGTTGCTCATTTGGATACTGGAACCCTGACCACCTCCCCCCCATCCCCCACCCCCCACCCCTGCCGCCCCTCCTCCCATCCAGGGGAAGGAGTGGCTGTCAAGTCAGGGTGTATGGTCTCCGCCCTCCGTGGGAAGCAGGGTTCAGTGTAGGCCTGGGTGGGCAGGCACAGCCTTCCCTGACTCTGAGTCTAATGGCCTGCTGTGCTGTGCTGTGCTGGCCACATCTGCGACTGTCACCAGGGCGGAGCACAGCAGGCTTCTGGCTCAATTGGAGTAAATGTCTGAGCATGGGACTCAGGCGGCTTTCATTCCTCTCCTTCCCTGTAAAGGATTTTTCCTCTAGGGATTAACCACATCGCTGTAAATGCTGGCTAATCCCTCCTTGTTAAATTTTTTCACCTTTATCTGCTTGTTTATTTGTGTGTTTGTGTGTGTGTGGATATGTGTGTGTGTGTGTGAGTGTGTGTGTGTGTGTGTGTGTGTGTGTGTGTGTAGGAACCAGGAACACATGTAGAGGTCAGAGGACAGTTTTTCTCTTTCTACCATGTGGATCCCAGGAAAGGAACCCAGGTTACCAGGCTTGGTGGCAGGTACCTTTACCCATTCAACCTCCCTCTCCTTCATTTTTAGAGTTTTCGGACTTGTGGTTAACCATTCAACCTAGCTGAGAAGTCACAAAGCCATCTCTTTGCATCCTTCCCTGAGAGAGGCCCCCATAAGTCTGTTTAGATCCAGGGTTCACCATGGAAAAGGTGCTGTGGCACGGGTGAAGCTACTGAGAGGTCCCTCACTGGTGGGTTTTAGCACAAGGACACTGACTTTCCCACAGGGTAACCGTGAACGCTGGGGTGAGTGGAGAGCAGGGTGTGACCTTCTCAGTGACTCACTTGGGGCTCATGACCCTAGACAGTTTCTGGGGACCTTTGGGGAAAGTGTAGAGAGGAAGACCTGACTCTGGCAGGTCAGAGGCAAGCTGCCTCCCCTGGGCATGGGGCCCGAGGCTGCACTGAATTCTGACACTTGTCAGAACAAGCCTTGTCTGTCCTGTGGTATGCTGGCTTCCTCTACCAGGAAAGTTCTAGGTTTGGGGTGGCGCATATAGGCCACCAGCCTCTGGCCTCAGCTGTGGGACTGCCCTGTGAAACAGATGCTGACCAACCCCTCCAGAGGCTGAGCAATGGCTCAGTGAGGAAAGTGCTGGTCACTTAGACACGAGGACCTGAGTTAGGACTTAAGTACTCCATAAAAACGAAAACCCGGTGCAGCAGCGTGTACCCATAATCCTGGTGCTGGGGGCGTGGGGACAGGAGAATCTCACCCTCAAAAGTAGGGTGAAGCATGACACAGAGAGACACCTAACGGACCTACCTCTGGTCACTGCATGCACACATGTGTAGTGTGTACACTTACACACACACACACACAATCACCCCCCATAATCCCTCTCCTTCTCAGTCTTGTCTTTGAGAGGGAGCTGGAGATACCTCTATGTCTCTGTATACAAGCTTGCCTCCTCTTAGGGACCCAGTCTCCAGCCAGGGACCATCTGCCCCAAGTGCTTCAGAGAGTCTGTTTGCTTCTCTTCTCATATCCCCTTGTCTTAGCTCCGGGTTCCTGAGGAGACGGAGCAGGAAGCCCCACTGAGGGAAACTGCCGAAGGGATGTGTGTCACAGCATGCCTGGAGGGATGCAGCTGCAGGAGGCCGAGAGGACAGTAATGCAGACCTAGCCAGAGCCTTAGCGGACAGAGCTCACAGGTGCTCTGCAGCACAGGGGAAGGAGTGGGGGTTCCGAACAATCTTGGGGAGGCCCAGGTTTTGATGAGGACCCTTCCTTTCTTCTTCTGTTCAGGTACTGGATGTGGTTGTCCCAGGTTTGGGTCATGACCTTGAACTAAATGCTCTCTCTAGCTGAGGACAGTGGCAGAGAATAGTTTGAGAACGAGTTCTTCCGTTCTGAAGGTTTGTCTAGGAGGTTCATTTTAGCCTTCAATACTCCTTTTACCTCCTTCCTCAAGGACTCTAGCCTGAGATACATCAGTTTCTGGGCTAGGAAACATAGTCCACGGGCTGGGATAGAGTTCGGCTAGTTAGAATGCACAAAGTTCTGGGTTCCATGCTCAGCACCCCATAAACCAGGTGTGGTGGTACACGTCTGTTGTCCCAGCACTGGGAGGTGGAGGCAAGGTGTCTTAGTGAGGGTTTCTATTGCTGCGAAGAGACACCATGACAGCAACTCCTATACAGGAAAGCATTTAACTGGGGCTGGCTTACAGTTTCAGAGGTTTAGTCCAGTATCATCATGACGAGGAACATGGCAGCATGCAGGCAGACGTGGTGCTGGAGAAGGAGTTGAGAGTTTTACATCTCGATATGTAGGCAACAGAAGGAGACTGTCACACTGGGCATGGCTAGAGCATGGATGAGACCTCACAGCCTGTCTCCACAGTGACGCACTTCCTCCCACAAGGCCTTACCTACTCCAGTGAGGCCACACCTCCTAATAGTACCACTCCCTGTGGGGCGTTTACCCACCAACCCCACAGCTCCCAGAGTTTTCTTGAGTGTGAGCAGCAGGAAATATTAGATAGAAGGATTTATTGCGGAGATAAACAGGCAGAAAATAAAGGATAGCCTCGAGAGGGCCTGGAACCTTTTCCAACGGTCCCCGACTGTCTCTGCCCCAGGGTTTTTATAGAGACGCTAAGGGGTGGAGCAAAAGACCTCCTCCCCCAGCACAGCCAAGTGCAGACCATCTCAGACACCTGCACTCAGGCCCGTGGTCTAATCATCCTTTATGTGGACCTGCTGGGTAAAGCCACAAGGAACCTGAAAACGGGCTCCCACAACTTCCTAATGGGCCAAGCACTCAAACACATGAGTCTATGGGGGCCATTCCTATTCAAACCACCTTACAGGGGAATCATACATTCAATGTCATCCTTAGGCTACATAGTGAGTTTGGGGTCAACCTCGCCAGCCAGCCAGTCAGGCAGCTAGCCAGCTAACTAGCCAGCCAACCAAACAACCTAGCCCAGGTTTTTTGTGCTTCTGATTGTTGGCTGCCTCTGGTTGGCACAGATGCTGAGCATAACTGGGCCTTTCCTTTGGTTTCTCCATGATCCAAGATGTAACAATGACAAGGTGAGGTGGTCAGCAGGCCCTGTCTTGTTATCTACAAACAGCACTGAACCAGCCAGGCGTGGGCCCTAAACTTGGAGCTGCCTTCGGACCTGGTTCTTCTTCAGTTCTCTGTCTTCTTCTGGGAGCGATAGTGTCCTCCTGGGATGTGGATTCCCTTTTCTGGGGATCCCAGTGCTGGCCACAGTCCCTCCCCACTGCTTTGGCAATGCATTGTGGGTTTTTTCACTTGTTCGTTTATTTATAGTGTGTGCGTGTGTGTGTGTGCGTGTGTGTGTGTGTGTGCGCGCGCGCGCGTGTGTGCGTGTGTGTGCGTGCGTGTGTGCGTGCGCGCGCGCACACACACGGATGGGAACAAGAGGGAGGTGAGTGGCATTCATGCTCTGGTGCTCATGTGGAGGTCAGAGGACAACTTGAGAGAATCTGTTCTTTCCCTCCACCGTGTGTGTTCTAAGGGTTGAACTCAGGTTGCTCGGCTCGGTGGCAAGAGGCTTTACTTCCTGAGCTGCCTCGACAGCCAGTAGCCTTGACCTTCCGTTCCTCCAGCCTCTCTCTCCCGACTGCTGGGAACACAGGTGTTCACTGCCTCACCCGGTTTATATGGTGCTGGAGACTGAACCCAGGGCTTTGTGCAGGCTGGGCAAGTCCTTTACCAACTGAGCTCCATCGCCAGTCCTGTGCTGTTCTCCACGGGAATCCAGAGTTCTTGCCAAGACCCCCTGGGCCATGGCTGCCATTGAGCCATTGAGCTTCCGCCCCTGACTTTAACGTTGGGAGTTCCAATTACAGATGGTCGCTTCGGAGAGGCTTAGTG
This sequence comes from Peromyscus californicus insignis, assembly GCF_007827085.1. Lineage (NCBI taxonomy): Eukaryota > Metazoa > Chordata > Mammalia > Rodentia > Cricetidae > Peromyscus > Peromyscus californicus. The sequence goes on from NW_026294402.1 coordinate 59,134,978, forward strand.
ACAGAAGCCATCCATCTCTGCATCGCAAATTTATTTTATTTTATATTTTCAGCCTGAGTGCCTGTTCAGCTGTGAGCTCATCTGTCTAATCAGCTTGCCGGCAGTTGAGGGAGAGTGGGTGTCCCCTTGATCTGTGCTCCGTCCCTTTGATTCAGCTCAGGCAGGGGATGGAGAGCCTGGGTTGAGAATGCTTCTCTGAGTTGCTTTCTGGAGTTCAAAGATGCATCTCTCCAGCTGGACCAGTAAATTGCATGAGCAATCTGCCAGGAATTTCCAGCGCAGATCCCAGCTGTTCCCAGGTTCTTTTGGGGTGGCAGCCAGCCCTCCCTCAGCCCACGGGTGGGTGGTGTGACTCTGGCCTGCTATCTGGCCCCGAGCGTCCTTTCTCCATGCTGGCTGGACCATTTCCACTCAGAGCTGCTGGCCTGTGCTGGCCCTGATCCATCTCACCTTGAACCTGTGCTGATGTCTCCTTTGTGGAGAACTTGGGTGGGAGGAGCACTCCGGTGCCGAGGAAACCTTGATCCCCAGCATGTCTTCTTGCTTTGTTTGCTTGTGTGATGAATGCAGTTTCCACATCTAGACTATCAGTCATTTTCTGATGTGATCTACACATCTCTGTCGGCATTGAATTAGCACCTGTATTGTTGTGGTAGTTTATTTGGTAAGAAAATGAAATCTGATGTGCATATTAAGGCGGGGGTGTGTTCAGGGCAACATGGAGGATCCCTGGGCTAAGGGGTCCCTTGGTGTCCTCCCCAATCCTGCCCCACCGCATGGTAGGCTTGTAGTCCCACTGTCCTTTCAGCTCAGGGATGAGACCAATGTGAAGACACAAAGGATAGGTGGTGGGAGGAAGGATCCTGGAAGGCAGGATATGGGAGGGGAAAATACTGGGGAAAAAGATGCTTGGGGGAAGGATGCTAGGAGAAAAGATGTTGGGAGGAAGGATACTGTGGTAGTGTCAAGAGACAGGCAGACAAAAAGTCAGAAAGTGCTGGGGTTAGAAGGCAAGGGGAGCTTTTGGGGTTTAATGCCAAGAGTGGTAAGAGTGTAAGGAATGTATGGGGAGGCAATGGTGAAGAAGGCTTTAGGGACCTTTTCCTGCGGATTCTACATAGTGTATGCGTGTGCATGTGCATGTGCGTGTGTGTGTGCATGTGAGTGCCTGTGTGCGTGTGCATGGGGAAACCAGGGGTCAGTCTCAAGTGTTGTTCCTCAGAAGCCTTTTGGTTTTCTTTAAAGACAAATTCCTCGCTAGGATCAGGGGCTTGCCAATTCAGCTAAGCTGGCTGGCCAGCAAGGCCCAAGTATCCTGTCTCTGCCTCCTCGGTGCATTAACAAACATTGCTGGAATCAGAAGCATGCGTCACCATGCTGACCGTTTATGTGGGTGTTGGGGAATCAAACTCGGGTCTTTGTGGTGTGCAGCAAGCACATTCCTGACTGAGTCACCTTCCAGTACCTGGATTACACCTGTGTCTGCCTCTGCCCCCCCCCCTCAGCCTCCTACGGGGGGCGGGGTGAGCTGACCTAGGGGCAGTCTTGGTTTTCCCCTTCCCTCCACCCCTCCCTTTCACATATCCCCATCTTCTTTCCACACACATGCTTTTCTCTGCCCCAGCTCTGAGCCTGGTTTATTGCAGGAGGAAGGGAGCCTCTGTAGGTGCCCAGTGTGGTGAGGAGCGCCTGTCACCTCAGGAGCATCTTTGACAGGATGTCAGCTCTTGAGGTTTGAACCTAGTGTTCTCCACAGACTCCACTGGGAGTCCAGTTGCCAGTTGATGGCTTTGGGAAGTGATTGGACCCTGAGAGCTCTGACTTAATCAATAGATTAATTCTGTGATGCATCATAACAGGGCGGATTGGAGGTGGTAAAAAGCGGAAGTGGAGGTCATGGGAAGAAGTGGTCACTGGAAACTGTTCTTGGGGGCTCAGCTCTTGCCCTTGCTGTTTCCTGTGTCCTCCTTTTCTCCACTTCCTGCCCACCATGAGCTGGCAGCCTCTGCCATGTGCCATGATGTTCTGCCACCGGGCCCAGAATCAACAGACCTGAAGATGGTGGGCTGAAAGAAATCCTTCTTTAAGTCTATGACAGACGTTTTGTACGAGTAACATCAGCTTGGGATGCAGTGACAGATGAACCTAGTACAACGCAGCCATAGGAGGGTGAGTGGGAGGTCATAGTGCCTGGGTGTCCTTGGCTGGAGCGGACTCCACTTGGACCATCTCTTGTATGAGATCTCAGTTGACCAGGCCCTGCTTCTCCCTTCCTGGGCCCCATTTCCTCCAGCTGTGCCCTTCTCAGCCTTGGTCATCAAGGGACAAGGCCCAGCCCCCACCCACCACCCGTGACCTCTCAGGATGTATTACCAACACGCAGGGAGGTGTCAGGCTAGGGTTGGAGGACAGTGCTCCTGAGTGAGGACGGAGATGAAACCTTGTTCCCTGGTGGAACACAGGGGCCATTTTTCTCCCAGTATCCTCTGTTCCCTGGGCATACGTTTCTAAGGTCTCAGGATGGGAGGATGCGCAGGGCTATTTCCTCCATCTTAGATAGTGAAGGAGGAGGGTTCCCTAGGTTGGGCCCTTGAAAGTCCCACAGGGGCAGTGTTGTAGTTTAGATGTGTCCTCTAAAGGTCCAGGGTACCTTACATGGTACTACTGGGCGATGGTGAAGCCTGTAAGAATTGGAGCCCTGTGGAAGGTCCTTAGGACATTTGGGGTGTGCCCTTGAGGAGGACTGTGGGACTCTTGCCCGTCTCCAGCTATGAGAAATGCATTTTTTTGCATAAAAAAATAGAGAAATGCTTAATAGTAAAGAGCACTTGCTGCTCTTGCAGAGGACCCAGGTTTGGTTCCCAGAACCCACATAGCAGCTCACAATTGTCTGTAACTGCAGTTCTAGGGGACCTGATGCCCTCTTCTGGCCTCCGTGGGCACCAGGCATAATAGTGCACATCCATCTATCTAGGCAAACACTCATACACATAAAATAAAAATAAAAATAAGCAAATATAAAGAATATCATTTCTGTTACGTATTTGGCTCTGCCTGACCAGAATCAGCTTGTGTTACAGTGACAGTTCATTTGGTAAGAGAGTGGTTTGTTCTGGCACAGGCTTCCACTATGGTGTGCTGCCCTCCCCAGTGGCCGGAGGCAGTGAAGCTGTAGATCTTGGTTTGGGATCTCCAGAGTTGAGCTAAACAACCTTCTTTTTTCTCTTTATAAGTAAATCGCATCAGGGATGTTGTTGTAGTCCGGGGAAGCTGACTAAGACAAACAGTCCCTGGCTTTGCTTCTCTGGGTGGAAGAGCTGCCTGCTCAGCTCTTGGCAGCTGGGGAACACAGCTTGCCAACCTGATCTCTCCGTACTGACACTGTCCAATATTATAGCTACCCATAGCTACACGTGGTTATATATGTTAAAATTAATAAAAAAAGAGCTAAAATGAAAAGTTCAGGTCTGTGGTAGGGAAGGATTATTATGCACACATTAGTCAGCAGCAAGAAGGAATAGCTTGATTATGTCTAGGTAAAGCAGATGTCAGAGCTAAGAGAGTTGCCAGGGACAGGGAGGTGGCATCCCGTAATGATACAGGTCAGCCACCAAGGAAACAAGCAGCCTTATCCCTGCTCCAAACGCTAGAACTACAAAACACTTTGTATCAGTTACTTTGCTTGTTGCTGTGACCAAATACCCTGAACAAAGACGACGTAAGGAAAGAAGGGCTTGTTTTGACTCCTAGGGGACAGTCACCCTGATGGGGAAGGCATGGTGGCAGGAGCAGGAAGCGGCTGTCACGCTCCACCTGCTGTCAGGAAGTAGAGAGAAAATGATGCCGGTGCTCAGCTCAATTTCTCACTCTGTATGTATGTATGTATATATGTATGTATGTATGTATGTATGTATGTATGTATGTGTATGTGTGTATGTATGTATGTATGTATGTGTGTATGTATGTATGTATATATACATGTATAGGTGTTTTGCATGTATATCTATGCACCATGTGTGTGTGCAGTACCTGTGGAGGCCAGAAGAGGGTATTGGATCCTCTGGGACTGGAGTTGCAGACAGTTGTGGTTGCTGGGAATCTAACCCGGGTTCTCTGGAAGAGCAGCCAGTGCTCTTAACTGCTGAGCCATCTCCCCAGCCCCTTGGTTTCTCCTTTCAACTCAGCCCAGGACCCCAGCCTACGGAACCATGCTGGCCACATCTAGGGTGGGTCTTGCCACCTCAACTAACCTAATCTAGATAATCCCTCGCAGACACGCCCAAAGCTTTGTCTCTATGGTGAATCTAGATTCCTGAAGTTGATGGTCAATATGAACTATCATATGCTTGGTGCAATAATTCAGTCACTTGGTCACACTGGCATGTGTGAGTCACATTTTGAGTCACACATGGGTCATGGCTACTGTAAGGGACAGCGACACATGGAGCATTTCCACCATTTGCAGGAGGTCTTGGGGAGTAGCCTGGCTCTAGAACGCCAACCCAATCAGTGCAGGAGCATGTCAGTTTGTTCCCTCTGTCCTCACCCTCTCCACACACAGTAGGTGGTCAGTATTCGGAGATTTGAGAAGTTAAGTCTCGGGTCTGGCCTCTCTTTCTGTGTGACCTTGGACACTTCGCTTCTTCTCTCTGTTTCTTTATCCGTAAATTGAAGGGTTGGCCTCCTCTCTGGGATGCCTTTCAGCTTTAATGAGACACGGTCTTAAGCATCTAGTTGGCTGCTTTCATTTATTTAATTTTCAAAGTACGTTTAAATTCATTTGTGTACGTGTGCCCGTGCACACCACGGTGCACGTGAGGAAGTCAAGCAGACGGCTATGGAAGTCGGTTTCCTCCTTCCACCATGTGGGCCCCAGGGATCCACTCGGGCTGCCAGGCTTGGGGGGGGGGCAGATGTCGCTACCCACTGAGCCGTCTCACTGGCCCCAGTTTGAAGAGCTTTGTTTTATTTCATCTACAAGGAGGAATCGGAGGAGCAGGGCACGGTGTGGCGGTGAGTTCGAGTTTTAATTTTGCATCTGATCTGGCAGTAGCTCACAGGGCTCTCTCCACGTGGGTTTGCAGGCTTGCCTCTCACAGCCTTCCTTCAACTGGCTGCAGCTTCTCTATACCCACCCAACCTCTTTAGCAGGTCTGCAAGACCAGGAAAGCGGGCCGCAGCAAGAGGCTCCCTGGAGCACGTGCATCCCACCACTGCCCAGGGCCTACAGCTCCTCTTCCCTTTGGGTCCCCTCTGGGTTCCCAGACTTGGGTCTGCTGTGTCTGTGGCCTGAGGGGAGTCCCTGGCAGTGGGGAATCTGCGGCTGCTCCCTGGGTACATTGGCCAGCAAGCCTTTGGGGACAGGCCCTGCCTGTTGGGATACCCGGCTTGCAGCAAAGGCCTGGCTGGAGCTGGTGGGGGTGGGTGGGATGGAAGTAAGTTTGTCCTTGCATTGCTGGGTACTCTCTTCCAAGAGGAGGAGAGGAGATGGAACTGCCTTCGGTGTAGGGCTCCTGGTGGAGGAAAGGGCTCCCAGCCTGGCCTAGGGCTCTGTAGACTGAGGGCTAGGCAGTGTTGGAGAGGTAGACAGTTTTCTTCTCATCTTCCCCCACTTCCAGAAAGCTTAGGGAACACTGACTTCCTTTCTGTAGCTAGAACATGCATGCCTGTGCTCCTGGGCCAGCTCTATCCAGTACACTGTGGTGGACTGCAGACGGTGAGTCCGGCTTTGGTGCTGGGTCTGTGGTGGCGGTGGCTGTGTGTGGCAGGTGTCCTTGGTCCTTTGATTGCCTCTTACTGCACCATACCCATCCTTTCTTTTCCTTCTTCAGCCCAGAGAAGCTCAGTTTTGTGTGGGCCCCTATTTCTGCCTCTGGCTGGGTTCTGCCCCCACCCCTTCCTGTAATATTCCACTTCCTGAAGGTTCCATAGCTTTCCAAAGCAGCACTACCCACGGGGGTGATATCCAAACACATGAGCCAATGGGGTTCATCTCACATTAAAGCCACAAGTGTCAGCTGAGGATGTAGCTCAGTTGGTAGAAAACTTCTTTCAAGTGCACAAAGTTTTGAGTTTGATTCCCAACACTTCATCAACCAAGACTGATGGCACATGCCCAAAGACTGATGGCACATGCCCATAATCTTAGTACTTGGTGGGTGGAGGCAGGAGAATCAAAAGCTCAAAGGCATTCTCTGCTACATGGCAAGTTTGAGGCCAGTCTTGGCTATTTTGGAAACCCTGTTTTAGAACAAATGAACAAGAGGCTGGAGAGATGACTCAGTGGTTAAGAGCACTGGCTGCTCTTCCAGAGGACCCAGGTTCAATTCCCAGCAACTACATGGTGGTTCACAGCTGTCTGTAACTTGTAGATGTAACAGTCTTATTAAATAAGAAACACAGCCAAATGCAGAGTTAAAAGCCCAAGAGGTCAGAGCAGTAGCTAAGCAAAAGCTAAAACCCTTTCTTACCCTTCACTGCCGTCCTTCCCCTCAGAAAGAGACCTACTTTCTGTGTGTCTGTCTTTTTATTGACTTTCTGTTCTGCCTTCTCATTGGTTGTAAACCCAACCACATGACCTCCTTGTCACTGCCTGTCTATACAGACCTCCAGGTCTTCTATGGTTGGTATTGAGATTAAAGGCGTGTGTCTCCATGCTGGCTGTATCCTTGAACACACAGAGATCTGCCTGTCATGTGATTGGGATTAAAGGCGTGCGCTACCACCACCCAGCTTCTGCTATGGCTTGCTATTAGCTCTGACCCCCAGGCAACTTTGTTTATTAACATACAAATAAAATCATTTTTCAGTACAAATAAAATATCACCATAGTAACTCCAGTTCCAACAGACATATATGCAGGCAAAACATCAATGGACATGAAATATAAATAAATTAACAACAACAACAACAAAAACAAATAAACAAATTCACTCCAAGTCACAGGTGTCTCACTCAGGGACATAGTCAAAATAGTTGAGACTACATCTTAGCACTGACCAATCAGCACGAGGCACTGAGTGACCAGAACAGACCTGACAAGGGTCCACATCAGATCCTGCCCTTAGCACATGGAGGAGGCGTCTCATCCTGCTTGGATCTCAGCTGAGTCACATGGACCCATGAGCCTGGGGTAGCTCGGGTGTGAGAGGAGGTGGAAGGGTTCATTCACGGAGATAAACGGGAGAAGGGCTATCACAAAAAGTTGCCCACGAGCCCTACGGCCAGCCCGAGTTCTAGAATCATGGGACTAGGCTGAAACCTGAGATTCCCTAGGTCTCAGAGGACAGCAGCCAGGGTGACCGTCCTTGTCTTCTGTGGTAGGGGATCTTTACCGCCAACTTGAGGAAAATTAGACCCATCTAGGAGACCCACATCTGGTCATGTCTGTGAGGGTTTTTCCAGAGAGGGTTAACTGAGGAGAGAAGATAAACCCTGACCGTGGGCAGCACCATCCTACCGGCTAGGGAATTGGACTAGGAAAAAGAAAGAGAGAGAGAGAGAGCGCTCAGCACTAGCATTCATCTCTGTCCCTGACTACAGACGCCGTGTGACTGGCCATCTGATGCTCCTGCCACCATAATGGACTGTAGCTCTTCTCGATCCCTGAGCCAAATAGACCCTCTCTTCCTTAACTCGCTTTTGTCACAGTAAAGAGAAAAAGCCAGTAATGCGTCTCCTGTGATCCACGTTCCTACCCCGACAACGGCTCTTAGCTGGTCTTCTAGGATCCTGGCCTCTTAGACTCTGATGCCACTGTGGTCAGAGAAGCAAACGTGAGCCGGCTGTAGAAAATTTGCTAACAGTACAACGTGTTGAATGTGCACTGATCAAAACTTAGCTCAGCATCAAATATCCTATGAATGCCAGGTGTTCCTGCCATTGCCGACCTGTGTTGTACTCGTGACTTTACTGGAGTTGTGGTTCTGAGTGTGTAACACGTGCACTTTGCATGTGCATGCTATCATGCTACACAGCTCCAGTGAATGCTGCCTGAACCACTGCCTCAGATTCAAGCCTATTGTATGTGATGGATTGCCGTGTCACTAATATATATGCCAATTTTCTTCTCTTATAGGAACATAATGGTTTAATTATGGAAAACAATGGCTTTTATTATTTTTCGACTATTATTCCTCAGCCCATAAGTAACAAATTGGTCTATCTTTGGACTGCATTGTGTTGGAATGTTTGATTTGAAAAATTGCTGTTTGAATTGCTGACTTGACTTTCATTAAAAAAAATCGTTAAATGAATCTTGGCTTGAGATTAGGACAGAATCTCCAACAATTTCTGAAATGGCCCTAAACATACTTCTGTGATTTTATACTACATATTTATGTGAAGCAGCATTCTCAGCATTGACAATTATGAAATCAAAATATCGATCAGCTCTGAAAAAATTGAAGATGCTGTGTTGGGAGCATCAAATATCGAGCAAGACTTCATTCTTTACACAAAAACAAACAAACACATCCATCTCATTAGCATGCAGATTTGCTTTACATTTAATAAATGGTAAAGGATGTGTACCAAAGAATTGTTTGAAGATCAAGTCATGATTTATTATTGGTAAATGTTTGATTTTTATACCTGAGGTCATGTAAAATTTTCTTGAGAGAAAAGGGGTCTTGAGGGAATAGTTTAAGAAGCCCTGCTCTAGAGAACAGGATCTGAGGGGCTGGGGATGTAGCTTAGTTGATAGAGTGCTTGCCTAGCATGCATTGAGGCCCTGGGTTTGATCCCCAGCACCTCATCAACTGGGCATGGTGGAACATGCCTATAATTCTAGCAATCAGGAGGTGGAAGAAAGGGTATTGGAAGTTCAAGTTTATCTTTGGTTACATAACAAGTTCAAGGTCAGCCTGGAGTGCAGTGTAGTCCTGGGAAGCTGACTGAGGAGCAATGAGTGGACTCTGGAGGCAGAGAGGCTTGATCTGGGGGAGGTGTGGCTGTGCCAGCCTGCTGCTCTGAAGCTTAGGTGCAAGCTCCATCCAGGCAGGCTGTCTGAATGCTCGTATTTGGAGGAAGCAAAGAGAAGACTAACTACATTCCTATCCTCTCTGGATTTTTTCCAGCTTTGGAGGATAGTTTTGCTGGGTATAGAATGCTAGGTTGACAGTCTTTCTTTCAGATTTTGGACATATTATTCCCCTGCCTTCTGGCTTCCATGGTTTCAGCTGTTAATTTTGGTGAGCTTCCTTTCTGTGTGGCAAGTCATTTCTCTTGCTGCCTTCAGGGATGTCTCTTGGTATTTGCCTCTCCACCACTCTGTCATGGTTATGTCTAGGTGCAGATCTGTTTGAGATGATCAGACTAGGTGTTAGTTGAGCTTTTTAGGTGTATGGTGTTGTTCATTAAATTTGGAAACTTCTCAGCTGTTATTTCTCTCTTATTTGCTTCTCCTTTTCCTCAGCTCTTCTCCATGCTTACTGGCCTGTTTCATAGTATGGAGTAGGCTCTGCCATTTTTCTACATTATTTTTGATCGCTGTTTCGTTCGGAGTTGATAATCTGAACTGAACTGAGCTCAGATACACTATTTTTATATCTATTTTACTTTTAAAAACATTTATGTATTTGTGTGTTTGAGATTTCAAAAGTCTATGCCACTTCTAGTTAGCTCGCTCTCCTCATGTTGGTTGTGGATCCCAGGCACCATGTCTGCCTTGCTGCCATGCCCCCTACTGCGATGGTCGTGGACCCACCTTCTGAACCGTAGACCCCAAATAAACTCCTTCTTCTATGAGTTGCATTGGCCATGGTGTCTCTTCACAGCGAAGGTAGCTAAGGCAGAACTATCCACCGAACTTTTTCTTTTAGTTATTGTACTTTTCAGTTATAGTCTCCCTTTCATTCTTCATTCTCTTTCTTTGCAGAGACTGTCTATTTTTTTTCACTTGTCTCAAGCGTGCCCATAATTGCTCAAAGAAGCATTTCATAATGGTGTCTTAGAAATCTTTGTCAGATAATTCTAAAGTCTCTGTCATTTTGGAGTTGGTATTTACTGATTGCCTCTGTGCTCATTCAGTTTGAGATCATTCTGTTTCCTGGCTTGGTGTCTTGGTCACTGTTCTATTGCTGTGAAGAGATACCATGACTGTGGCAACTCTTATAAAAGGAAGCATTTCATTGGGGCTAGCTTACAGTTCAGAGGTTTAGTCCATTATCGTCATGGTGGGGGGCATGGTGGCACACAGGCAGAAGTAGCTAAGGATCTGCATCTGGATCTGAGGGCAGCAGGAAGAGCAAGACACTGGGACTGGCTTAGGCTTTTGAACACCAAAGCCCAACCCCAATGATACACTTCCTCCAAGGCCACACCTCCCAATCCCTCTCAAGTAATGCCACTCCCTGATGACCAAGCATTTGAATATATGAGCCTATGGGGAAACCACTCTTATTCAGACCACCACACTTGGTAAATGATTTTCCATAGAAACCTTGGGCATTTTCATGCAATGTTTAGAGATTCCTGTTCTTAATTAAGTGTCTTTGCTGGGGAGGGGAAAGGCTACTTTGTCACTAGATTCCTCTCTGGTCCTCCCCTGACTTTCTAGAGTAAAGGTGGCCACCATGTCTGCTGGGCATTAGTGCTGGCTGGTTTTATGTCAACTTGACACAAGCTAGAGTCATTTGGGAAGAGGGAATCTTAACGGGGAAAATGCTCCCCCGCCACCAGATTGGCCTTTAGGCAAGGCTGTGGTGCATTTTATTGATTGATGATTGATTTGGTGGTGGGCGTGGCCGTTCACCATTGGTGCCACCCTTGGACTGGTTGTCCTGAGTGCTGCAAGAAGGCAGACTGAGCAAGCCACGAGATGAGAGCTAGTAAGCAGCACCCCTCCGTAGTTTCTGCATCAGGCCCTGCTTTCAGGTTCCTGCCCTGTTTGAGTCCCTGCCCTGACAACACTCAGTGGTGGACTATGCTGTGGAACTGTGCACTGAAATAAATTCTTTCCTCCTCAAGTTGCTTTTGGTCATGGTGTCACGCTGGCTCCAAGGACGCTACAGAGGTGGTGTGCTAGCAGTTGGGGGAGTCTCTTCTTGGTCTTCTCTGATGCAGCCTCTGTGGGGGCACATTGTGATCTGTGGGAGGACGGAAGTCTCGTCTTCTCCTGGCTTCCACTGGTGGGGTATGTTTGGTGTGCACTGGCTTCCACTGGTGGGGTGTGTTTGGTGTGCACTGGCTTCCACTGGTGGGGTGTGTTTGGTGTTCACTGGCTACTCTTCAGCCTTTGGGTAGAGAGAACAAGCTTGTGTATACATCTGCTGGAACCTCTGAGCTGCTACAATCATTAGCTTTAAGTCTGGACACATGAAACCAAAGGAACAACCAAGAAACTCACCAGAGTTGTTCCCTAGGGTACAAGGATCCCGGTGGCCTGCTCCCTTCCCTCTACTCATCCTTGTATTTGATTTATATAAACATCTAGGGCTTCGTTGTTGTTTGAAGCAGGATCTCCTCCTATAGATCAAGCTGGCCTCAGACTCGATATGTAGTGGATGATGACCTTGAATTTCTGAACTTCCTGCCTCTGCCTCGAGTGCTGGCATCCCAGGTGTGTGTTTCCACACTGGGTTTACATGGTGTGGAGGATCAACCCTAAGGCTTTATGTATGTCGGGCCAGCACTCTACCAGATGAGCCACACCCCCCAGCCCTGCTTACTTTATCTTTCTGGAAGGAGACAGCCTTCCTTGACTCGTTTTTTCAGGTAGTGAAGACAAGGGAGGGGCGGGAATGAGTGTTCCTTGTAGGCTATCCGGGTTCCACATACTTCTTCATGTTCGAGCTCATTCGGTCCTCAAGACTAGGTGAGGGTGGCTTTTATTATCCTGACTTTAGAGATAAGAATACTTGAGGCTCTAGCTGGGGGTGGTAGCCCACGTTTGGCATTCGGGAGGCTGCAGAAGGAGGGTGGAGAGTTCAAGGCCAGTCTGGGCTATACAGTGAGTCCTGTCTCAAAATAAAAATTACAAGGGCTGTGGTGTAGCTCAGTGGTAGAATGCTTGCCTAGTAAGTGATTCCCTGGATCTTTTCCCCAGGTCTGTCAGGTATAAGTGTGTATGGGTGGGGAGAACCCAAAGCAAACTCGTGGATCTGAGGAAGTAAGCAGGCGGGACAGGGAGGCTGGGTAGAAGTCACTCAGCAGCCTTAGGGTTTGCTCTGGCACCAGGGGGCCTGGAAACATTTTATAACTGTCTTCCCCCCCCCCTTTACAGGTGTTTGTGTTTTAACTTTAATTAATTAAGTACTATTGTGCATGTGTGGGTGCATGTGCCATGATGTGAGTGTGGAGACAATTGGGTAGCTGAAGTCAGTCCTCTTTTTCCATCTTTAAGTGGGCTCTGGGGATCCAACTCAGCGGTTGGGGAGGGTAAGGACTGCTATCCCTGAGCCATCTCACTGGCCTTATTTTTGTTGAGACAGAGTCTCACTATGTAGCCCTGGCTGTCCTGGAACTCACTGTGTAGACCAGGGAGGCGTTGAACTCACAGAAATGCACCTGCCCCTGCTTCCTGAGTGCTGGGATTAAAGGCATATGTGATCATGCCCAGCTACCAGCCCCATTTTTTTTTTTTTTTTTAGGTTTTCCAAGACAGGGTTTCTCTGTGTAGCCCTGGCTGTCCTGGAACTCACTTTGTAAACCAGGCTGGCCTCGAACTCACAGAGATCCACCTGCCTCTGCCTCCCAAGTGCTGGTATTAAAGGCGTGCGGCACCGCCACCTGGACCAGCCCCATTTTTGTTTTAACTTTTTCCTACCAACTCTTCGCAGACTAGAAAAGCAGAAGGAATAGTCCAGTGAGTACCGTCTCCATCCCCGGCTTTCAGCTGCGGCTGGAGCGTCTTCCGGTGCTTCATCTACTTCATCGGTTCTCTTTGCAGAACCGTCTGAAAGTTAAACTAGCATGATATTCATGTACACGTCTCTGAAAACTGAACACATAATCACAACTAACAAAATTAATAATTTCCTAATGTCTTCCAATGTGTAGTCTATATTAAAGTTTTCTCTATTGTCCCCCAATGTCTCTTTAACTGAGTTTATTCCCCAAATCACATTCCAATTAAGATCCATGTTTTTTTGTTTTTTTTTTCTCACTGTCTGTTTAGTCCCTTTGTATTAGTTAATCTGAGCTGGCTCTTCCCTCCCTCCCTTCCTCCCTTCCTTCCTTCCTCCCTCCTTTCCTTTTGTGTACAGGTGCTAGCATGTGCCACAGTGCTCATGTACAGGTCAGAGGACAACTTGTGGAAATTGATTCTCTCCTACCATGTGGGTTCAGGAGATCGAATCCAGGGTGTTTGGCCTCTGGGCTGATTGTTTCTCCCTTCCTCTTTTTTTTCTCTCTCTCTCTCTTTCTTTCTCTTCCTTCCTTCCTTCCTTCCTTTCTTTCTTTCTGGTTTTTGAAGACAGATTTCTCTGTGTAGCCCTAGCTGTCCTGGAACTCTCTCTGTAGCCCAGGCTGGCCTCAGGCTCATAGAGATCCACCTGCCTCTGCCTCCCAAATGCTGGGGTAAATGGTGTGCACCACCACACCCAGCAGGGCTGATTGTTTCTAACTGTTAAAAACTGTGTATTTTTGTTTGTTTGTTTTTGTTGTTGTTTGTTTGTTTTTAAAGCAGGGTCTCATGTAGCCCCAGCTAACTGCAAGCTTGCTATGTAGCTGAGGATGGCTTTCAACTTCCAGAATTCCTGCTTATAGCTCCTGGGTGCTGGGATTACAGGGATGTGCCACCACACCAGTTTTATGTGGTGCTGGGGATTAGACTCAGGGCCTTGTAAATGTTAGGCAACTACTACTAACTAACTAAGCTATTTCCCCAGACCAGAATCTTGTTTTGGTTAATTTGCATGAGGTGAGGAAAGAAAGCACAGAGGTACCTGGGGTTAGGGCTAGGACTGCCTGACTCAGTTTCCCTCTTTTTTTTTTTTTTTTGATTTTTTCGAGACAGGGTTTCTCTGTGTAGCTTTGCACCTTTCCTGGAACTCACTTGGTAGCCCAGGCTGGCCTCGAACTCACAGAGATCCTCCTGGCTCTGCCTTCCGAGTGCTGGGATTAAAGGTGTGCGCCACCACCGCCCGGCTCAGTTTCCCTCTTAGTGTTCAGGTCCTAGTTCTCATTTAGGTTGTATTCTTCTTTTAAGCAGGCAAGCTGTGGTGAGAGGCTGAGCATCACCCCTGGGGTGCTGCCTTTTCTGGTCCAGGACATCCCTGACCTGCTGTGCTGGCACAGTCCCTCCCCAGAGTCTAGAGAAGTCTCTTAGCCAGAGCTCCAGATGAAGGGACCAAAGTTGGCTCATGCTCCCTCCTGAGAAACTAGAGGGAGTAGTAGGCTTGGGTGACTCAGTATACCTCCCCTCTCACTGTGGGGCATTTAGCACAGCTCATAAGGACTGCATGGGAGGTGGCCTCCATGTCTGGGGACCAGTGCTCTCTGATCTCCATAAAGGCGTCAGAGCTTGCCTCGGTGGCCGATTCAGGACGGTGGGACCGAGAGGGTGCTTTAGGTGTGCATTGTACCGAGGCAGAGAGTAAGCTGGACACAGCTCAGGCAGTGGAACACTTGCCACACTGGCATGAAGAATTGACCTTGATCCCCAGAAGCCATGTAAAGGAGCCCTGAATGGTTTTGCTGTGACCCCAACTCTGGGGAGACAGAGACAAGCAAATCTCTGTGGTGTGGTGGTCGTCTAGACTAGCTGAATCTGTGAGTTCTAGACAGACAGGTGCGCGCGCGTGTGCGCGCGCACACACACACACACACACACACTAAGCTGGTATGAGGATTCAGGACTGTCATGGAAGTAAGTCTTTCCAAGTCCCCAGCTGAGGACTGCCTTCAGGCAGCCCCTCTGCTTTCTCTGATGACAGTGTTGTGTGGCTGAGACCAGAGGAAACAGCAGCTGCCCTCATGCTGCCATGAGGCACTGTCCCTTCAGGCCCTTGAGGGTGGAACACTCAGGTCATCAAGGCTGAGAAAATAAGTTGTGTCTTGCTCTGCCACCCTTCATACATGCCTACATGTCCCCTTTGGTGCCAACCAGGCCCAAACATCTCCCTCTGACAGGACACTTGGAGCTCCTTGGAGTCAGAGCTCTAAGGGAGGGAACACAGGTATCTGGTCCTAAGTCTAAAGGAAAGCCAGCCATAGGCGTGAACGAAGCTTCCAGAAGGGGAAAAACTCCCTAAAGAAACTGTTGGGTGAAAGGTTGGGGCCTGGGGGTGTCACTGCGTGGAGACACTGAGGGGGAGAGAGGTGGGATGGGCAAGTTGTTGGGGAGGCAGAAGCAGGTGCCAGGCCAGCGACAGATGTCCTCTTCCAGCTGCAGCCTGTGCACTCCATCACGCTGGCTGAGTAGCTACTCCTGAGGAGAATGGAACTTGACCTTGGCAAGGAGGGCCAGTGCCCGGTCACCACAGATGATTGCTCTCCTCTGTCATAAATATGTCAGTGCAGGAACACGGGCACCCAGCGGGCACTTGATTACGCTGATGGCTAGTGGGTTGGGAGTGTGTGTGTGCCTAGATGTGCTGCTGTTCGTGTACATGTGTATACATACATGATGGACGAGGACATGCATGGCATCTGTGCATGGATGTGTGGTAAGTCTGTATGTGCATTCTATGGTGTGTGTGTGTACTGTGTATGCACACACATCCACATGTGATAAGCATGCATGTGTGCAGTGTGTTTATGCATGCATACTTTATGTGTGCTGTGGTGTGTGCATGCACATGTGTACGTGTCTCAGTGTGCACATGTGTAGTGCTTATGCTTACATGTCGTTTGTGTGTGTGTGTGTGTGTGTGTGTGTGTGTTCATGTTTGGGTATGTCTGTGGTGTGTGACCAGGACCTCCAAAATGCCACCTCCCATGGGGTTATAGTGAGATCTGGGCACAAGCTTTCCTTTTGGGCTTTGGAAAAAGGGTCTCACATAGTCCAGGGTGGCCTTAAGCTCTCTATGTAGCCAAGGATGACCTTGAACTTCTGATGTTCCTGCCTTCATCTCCTGAGTGCTGGGATTACAGGTGTGTGCCATCACATCCATTTTGGGTGCAGGTTTTTCATTCTTGTGGATTTCAAGGTGCTAGCACATTACCATCAGAGGCCATTGATCCTTGATGACATTGCAGAGGGACAGCCCGACTTTCCCACATAGAGTCCCCTCATAGTGCCCCATGTCACCCTCTCACCCTGGACTCCACAGCCCTCATGTTTGATCTCAGCCTCCTGTGTGCCCTCCCATTTCACTTTCTGAGTCTGTTCCCCTTCCCTCTCCCTTCTGAGAGCAACCTGAGGCTGGGCTCCCTCCCCAGCACAGGCCTAGATGCTCTGGGTCTGCATTGACCTGAGGAAGAGGGGGGCAGTGAGGATGGAGGGACCAGGCTGTGTAGCTAGGGCTGAGACTGGAGGGAGAAGTGCACAAGGGATG
Source organism: Peromyscus californicus insignis (assembly GCF_007827085.1). Taxonomy (NCBI): domain Eukaryota; kingdom Metazoa; phylum Chordata; class Mammalia; order Rodentia; family Cricetidae; genus Peromyscus; species Peromyscus californicus. The sequence continues at coordinate 59,151,417 of NW_026294402.1, forward strand.
TGTGGTAGTTTGAATGTTACTGGCCCCCATAATCTCAGGGAGTGGCGCTATTAGGAGGTGTGGCCTTGTTGGAGGAAGTGTGTCATCGTGGGGGCGGGCTTTGAGGTTTCCTATACTCAAGATATGGCCCAGTGAGTCAGTTGACTTCCTGTGGCCTGCAAGTTGTAGCACTCTCAGTTCGAGCTCCACATCTGCCTGCGCGCCACCATGCTCCCCATCGTGATGATGATGGACTGGACCTCTGAACTGTAGGCAAGCCCCTCAAATAATGTTTCCTTTATAAGAGTTGCTGAGGTCATGGTGTCTCTTCACAGCAGGAGAAACCAAACTAAGACCCGATGTAACAGCTGGACTGAGGGTAGGGCTAGAGAAGAGGGGTCTCCCTAGGATTGTGGGTGCTGAGTACTGGGCTGTGAAGGTTGTATTCTAGGCTGTCTCTGAGCTCCAGGAGCATCCCTTCAGAGTCTCTTCCCTCTGACTCTAAATGGCACAGAGGCTGCTTAGTTCTGACCTCACCCTTCCTGGATGAGATCTATTGCCAGCCAGAGGGGCTCAGACTTGTGTTTGAAACTTCTGCTGGTATTCCAATGGCGGTCCCTCTAGAGGGAGCTCCAGGGGTCTCTGGGCTGGAAGGAGCCCTCCTCGTCCCCAAGTGAGCATGCTTTTCCACTCAGCTACTTCTGAGCACATGGAAGATGGAGTCTCTCCACCGTGGACTTAACCATCATGCTGAAAGTTCTCTCTCAAGTCTGACTCCATTCCTTCCTGCCAAAATTCTAATCCATTTACACCTGGATGCCAGGAGAGATGGGACCAAGCTGCCACTCTCACAGACATTTGCTGGCCAACCCAGAGCTTGCCACTCATATCCTGGGGGCCTGGAAGCAAGTGTGGATAGAGGGTGATTCATCATAAGAGTGAGATCCTTAGATTACTAGGGAAAGTGAGGACCTGGGACATGCCCCCTCCCTCTCTCAGTAAAAGAGCCTCTGATTACCCCCTGGAGACTTTACAAGGAGGAAAGCCACGCCATGAGCCAGCAGGAGTCTGTGCACACAATTCAGATTTCAGAACGGGCTTTATTAAAAAAAAAAAAAAGCTGGCTTTATTGCGTTTTTGTAAGTATAAAGTACAATGTAAGTTCTTTGTGGAAAGTAGAAAGACTCAGAAGTGTAAAACAAAATCAGTTTAGGTTCATTAGATTGAGTTTAGCTTCAGGCCAGCAAAAGGACATCCGTGAATGTTGGCTGCACTCACATGTGGATGAAGGCACAGATCTCGGGAACCAGCTTTCCTTCCAGGCTCATTTTTTCATATATATTTACATATTCATAGTTGAGAGTACATTGAATATGGATTTTGTGGTCTGTGTTTACACTTGAGTTCATAGTTTGAAACTTCCCCTAATGTTCTTAGAACTTTCTTAAGAATATAATTTTTAATAGCTGCATAATAGGCCATCTTGTATATATATCCCCATATATGTATCTGGGTTTTCTTTTTCTTTTTTCTTTTGTCACCTCCCATTGGTAGATATTAAGAGTCTTTCTAGTTTGGACTCCTCTATACACCACTTCAAGGTTCTTTCTTTAGGAGCTGAGGCTGTAGCTCAGTCAGTAGAGTACTCTCCCAGCATTCAGAAGGCTCTGGGTTCATTATATTAACTGGATGCATGGGTGTACATCTGTAATCCCAGCACTTAGAGAGTGGAGGCAGGAGGATCAGGGCTTCAAGATCATCCTCAGCCACATAGTGAGTTGGAGGCTAGCCTGGGTAAATGAGACTGTCTCAATAAAAGGACATTTTTAGAAAACATTGTTGGGATATCTTGAGTATTGGTTTTTGTGGAGGAGAGAAACAGCTTGAAGGAGGAAAGACGTCCTTGGCTCCCAGTCCCAGAGTTTTTGTCCAAGGTCTGCTGGCTCTGTTGTCTCCGCCTGTGGGGTGAGGCAGGAGCATCATAGTGGAAGATGTGGTGGGGCAGAGCTGCTCACTTCGGGGCAGCCGGGAAGCAGAGGGGGAGGAGGTCTGCAGTGGGTACTCCCTCCTCCTTCCCCGTTGGCTCCATTTGGGCACTCAGCCTATGAGAGGGCGCCTCTCCCAATCGCGAAGGTCTTTCTCCTTAGTCAAATCTTTTCTGGGAATGTCACAGACACACTCAGAAATGTGCTTTCTAGTCTCCTAGGCAGTTCTTATTTCAGTCGAGGTGATGACTGGACCACAGGGCAGCAAGATGGCTCAGTTAGTCGAGTGCATGCCAAGCAAACGCAAGGACCTGAGTCCAGTGCCCTGAACCCATGGAAAAGTTGGGTGGGATGGTATGTGTTTGGAATCCCAGCGCTGGAGAGATGGAGGAGGACCCTGGGACTCACAGGCTAGGCAGCCTTACCAAATTAGTAAGCTCACATTTACAAAAAGCAAGGTGGACAACTGAGGAATGGCACGTAAGGTTAACCTTTGACCTCGTGCACCTGCATACACATGTGTACCCCCACACACGAAAACATGTGCTTTCCCAACAAAAAAAGATTACCCACAGTACCTACATATGCAGAGGCCTAGGGCTTCATCCTTGGCAAAAACTGGATCCGGGTCTGGTGTTAGATCTTTGGGGCAGGGTCCAGCCCCACTGAGGGCCAGGCTGCATC